>NC_067149.1:63255376-63525376 GCF_903995435.1 Acomys russatus | reverse complement strand
GTCACAGCTTGAATGCCAAAATGTTACACATATATTGGTATAACAACAATTACTGGGGAAGAAAAAGAGTACATGGATATAAAAAATAACACAAAGGGAGTACATGGGAGTGCTTGGGTGGAGAAAGGGGGAGGGGAAATGACATCATTCTATTGGGCTGGAGAGATGGCTCAGCGGGTAAGAGCACTACTGGCTGTTGTTCCAGAGGTCCTGAGTTCAATTCCCAGCAACTACATGGTGGCTCACAATTTGATTCCCTTTTCTGGTGTGCATGAAGACAGCATATTCATATAGAGAAAATAAATAATTTTTTCAAAATCTCAAAAAAGAAATGCTTTTTTTTAAAAGAAAGAAACACAAAAACAAAAGCACAAAAGTCAGGGGGGGGCGGGTAGGGGAGATTGTTCAAGTGATCGGTATTATTTATCTGGAATGATAATGAGAAAGCTTTGGATGTTGAATTCAAAACCAGAAGCAATCAGAGCTATTATTCATTATTAAAAAATCATCTGTCGGGGCTGGAGAGATGGCTCAGAGGTTAAGAACCCTGGCTATTCTTCCAGACGTCCTGAGTTAAATTCCCAGCAACCACATGGTGGCTCAAATCATCTATAATGGGATTTGGTGCCCTCTTCTGGTGTGCAGGCAGAACACTGTATCCCTAATAAATAAACAAACCTTTAAAAAAAAGAATAAAAAATAAAAAGATTTGAAAAAAAAAACCCTCTGTCTATAGGAGTGGAGAAAGCAGCTGGGTGTGGTGGTACACGCCCTTAAACTCAGTTCTCAAGGGAAGAGCAGGCAGATCTTTAGAAGTTTGAAGCTGAGTGATGCATATAGGAAGTCTGCGGCTAGGCAGGGGCTTTTGGTTCTTGTTTTTGTTGTTATCATTGTTTTCGTTCTCCTTTGGTTAAGAATCACTTCATTTGTTAATTAACTAGCACACTGAGACCTAGAATTTATCAGGAGGGCTGAACATGTATGTACACCAGTGTCCCCCAGCTGGCGCAGGCTGTGCCCTGAGATTCTAATGGAAGCGTGACAACGTATTAAGTTCAGGATCCATTTGGTACTTCTTAGGCGCTGAGCACCATAGCTCAGCAACAAATATGCTGCCAGCTGTGTTGTCCCTGTGAGCATGGGGCTGAATGGGGACTTCAGCACACAGCCACTGTCCAGCTCAGAACATCAGACTGCATACCGCAAGCCACAAAAGAGATCAGACCTGAAGTTTGGATTCTACTACAAGCATATTCCTTTTGCACCGTCTTGTAAAGCCACCCCCCTACCCCACCAAAAAAACCCACTCATTCTACGTGGGGAACTGTCTTAAGTTGTTAATTTGGCACAGTCTAAAATCATTTGAGTGGAAAGCTTCCACTGGGAGCTGCCTAGATCAGATTGGCCTGTGGATATGTCTTTGGGAAATTGTCTACATTGTCAGATGACGTAGCAGAACCCAGCCAACTATGAGCAGCACTGTTCCCTGGGTCCTGGATGCAGGAGAAAGCCACTAAGCCTGAGATGGCTGAAGAGAGGCAGTAGGAAGTGTTTTCCATGGTCTCTACCTCACACTCCTCCTTAAACTCCTGCTCTGACTTCCCTCGGTTATGGACTGTAACTTGTGAACTGAAATAAGCCTTCTCCTCCCTAAGTTGCCTTTGGTGGGGTGTTTTACCATAGCAACATCGAAGAAATTGGAGCAGGAACCACCTGCAACTCATCAAATAATGAGCCAGTCCACTAAGGGTTAGCTTGAGGAATGTTTAACGTTGCCCAATTTTTCACAGTGACTCAGATGAGAATCATCATTTTTTTTTTTTTACAACACATCATGGGAATTTATTTGAGCAAATATTTATTAGTTATCTCTTGTGTGTTACGCACCAGTCTATGTATTTTACAAGTGCAAAGCAGTTATGGTGCACCATAAAACCAATGATCTATGTCTCTGTCCATAAAAAAGTGATGACACTGTAGAAAAGATCAAGCATTTGCCAAATGGATTCTATAAGACAATTTGACATGCGACAACAAGGTGTATAATTGTTGAGTATGCAATTAAAACACTTCAGAAAACTGTTGCTTTTTAAGTTAAGGATATAGCAGAAACACCTGTGCCTTCACTGAAACCACATCAGTGAACCAAGAATAAGAAAGGTCTAAAGCCATCGAGCCCTTAATAAGCAGTCATTTGAGACCTATCAGGATGTCCAACCTCCCACCAAAACAAGCAAGCACTGAATGAAGTGATGCACCCTTGTGATCCCAGTGGAAGGAGACCAAGGTCATCCAGAGGTACATCGTGAGTTTGAGACAAGTGTGAGCCACACAAGACGGTCTCCAAGGGCTTTTTAAGTAAATGAATAATGGCTACAGTTTTTGTTTTGAAGCCTTCATTCTGATAGATAAAGTTAAATACTTATCGCCTGGCTTTTGAAAGCATGTTTTAAACACCATGCTGTAACTTTCCCCAAGAGTAATTCTCCTACTAGAACAGAGAGACTCGCCACTTACAACATTCTAGATGAAACTGTTAGGAGTAAGCCCGAGGCTTCACCTCTTAACTTCTGCTCCTGAAAATGAGAAAAGTCTCTAGACGGAGGAAAGATTAAAGAGTCAGACAAGCCAATCCATAGAGAACACCAACCTCCAGCTGTACCCATGTCCAATAAAGTGTGTCGTCTCAGGCAGCTGAGAACCATCACATCCCAAGACAGGGTTGCCTGTACATTGACCATGGTTCTCTTCTTCCCTGGCCAAACACTGAAACCACCAGGAACCACTGCTCCTGGGTCCCTGACCCAGGAAGTGGATCCCAGAGGTTAGCAGAAAACCAGAATGACAGAAAAGGCCTTCCTTCAGAAAACAGATTTGTAGAGTCTGGCACAGATGGTAGCCCAATGAGGCTGAACCCATTTGAAGGCACTGCCCCAGGATTGGGAGTGTTAGACCCTTTAGGTGAGCTTCCTAGGCCGGCCTAAGTAGGTGGAGTTCCCAACAAATCCTCCACCCCTGACATTCCTGCTAGTTGTCTGGGATGAGCTAAAAGCAGTGCCGGCTGTGTGCATGGGTCCCACACCTGTAGTAGAGGGATTTGCCAGTCACACAGGATGATGACAACGATGCACCAAGAACTAGAGGATGGGCAGACACTGAAAGGTACCCCCATAGCCAGCACACAAGGGAAAGGGAAAGTCCCTCTATGTCGCTCCCAGTGCTGCTAATAGACTTTTGGCCCAAGGAGGACAGGGAGGGTTCTCTTTCAGAGAATTATGTTTTCACATGGAAAAAAAAAAAAAAAACAATAGTTTGGGAACTCGTTTTCTTTTGAGGTAAGAGGCTTATTTCTTCTTCGTGGGTGGGGTTTGGGAGTGGGAACCAGAAAGGAAGCAATAAGAGAACTTAAGGTGCCAGATGCTGACCTACATAACAGGTGTGGGACTGTCCAGAGACCACTGGAAGCTGACTGTGGACCTGCACTGCACACCAAGGGACATGGGAAGCCGTCAGTTTGCTATGGCCTCAGTCAGTGGGAATTGGATGGTTAGGGAGAGGGGAGTTCCAAACCCTCTGAGGAATCCCACCCTCTGAGATAGGAAATAGGTGAGAAACTTAGGCTGTTGATTGGTGGTACTTATCTGGATTCCATTTGACCTGAGAGGTGGATTTCCTATAGCTTACAAGAATTCTTCTAAATTCATAAAGGGGAAAAAATTTTTAGACATGTTAGCATTATCCTTGCTTGAAATCTGCAGTGAAATACACGTTGTTAGACATGTACATGTAGGAAAAGGCAGTAGACATGCAGCATAGCAGAGGCTTATGAAAAGAACTTAGTGTTAAAAGCATAAATACTCTTTGAGGTGAGCTTAGGAAAGGCAGAAGCCTTGTGGAACTTTTCTGACACCTGTGAAATGGCAGCATGGGGAGGACAGAAACCTCCTGTACAGCAGAAGGCAAAAGCTCACTTTAACATCAGTACCCGTTGTGAAAGAGGGGCTTCTTCCCCCTGATCAGAAGAATAGATAATTTAAGCACAATGAGAGACACTTTTAAGAAAAAGACAAACAAAAGTAAATTTAAAATCTTGAGCTTATAACTATGATAGTGCATCATATAATAGAATGTTTTACCATAGTTAGATTAATAAATCAGAGCTGCATTGATCAGTGTCAACACTCTGAACAGTTAATACAACAATAGCATAGCAACGGGATGAATGAAACATCATTTTAGACATTTTAACCTCCACAACTTGCATTTACCAACTTGAAACACTTCCTTAGACATTCTAACATTCTTAACTTGCATTTATCAACCTTAATACACTTTATTAGAACCTCCAATATTCAAAACTTTCATGAACAACTTTAAAACACCTTCTTAGATCCTCTAACATTTATGACTTACATATATGAACCTTAAAACACCTTCTTGGAAGCTTTAAGAGTTAGGTGAAATTTCCACCTTTCTGCACCCATCACCAGTTGACAACCCCGGTCTGTATGACAGTGGCTGTTCCTTCTTGCTAACCTACAACAAGGGCTTTTTCCAGTGGGTGAAACCAGCGGCTCAGTTCTTTCTCCCCTGCCACCGCTGCCCCTGCCACAGAATCCTAGTACTGGGTGGGCTATGTCCCCGGGCCAGCATCAGTCACTTGCATGCCAAACAGCAAGTTTACTTTTAAATACTTGAATTGATACATAACATTGAGTGTATGTGTAGGACACCCTGCGATATTTTGATATATGCACACATTTAATAGCACTCAAACTAGGGAGAGCATATCTGTCTGCGCCAACATGGACCATTTCTTTGTGATGTAAAGATCCAAAAACCCCCTCTTCTATCTTTTTTTTGAAATTTATAGTATATCACCATTGTGTTTTCAAGTATATTTTTTAGCCCCTTTCTTACCTTGGGGAAAAAAAACCACTATGAAAGAAAGAAAGAAAGAAAGAAAGAAAGAAAGAAAGAAAGAAAGAAAGAAAGAAGCCATTATCTTTGAATGGAACTAAGAGTTATTTGTGATGACTCTGAGAATATAGCATACAAATTTGTGACAATAGCTGTATAACTATGCTAATGTATGGTATATGGTATATAATAGGTAAGTTGGGACATTCTTCTTGAGCTTGTTTTGTTTGTTTTTAATGAAAAAGAATGTCACAATGATTTTTTTTTTTTTTTCGTCTGCCAAAAGAAAACTTCTTTCAAATGATTTGCTGACCGGATTCTAACATTTCTTTTACATTGCAGTTGCAGAAATGAGTGCATATCACCCTGAAATGCTGGAAGCCCTAATGAAACTGCAGAGAGTGAGCCCCCAAGTGCTGGTGTAGATGGCTGTTGGAGCAGCACCGTTAAGTGTGAATAATGGCAGAACCCAGTGGTTTTGCACAGGTAAACATGCAGAAAACAGGGATGGTTGTAGCCTTGCATGAACGCACCTTAGCTCAGTACTGGTCGGTTCTCCACTCATTCCAAGTTCAGGTGTATCTAAGCTTTACACAAAGGTGTATTCACTATGAGCTACCTAAAGGTTGAGAAGCAATTCTATGAGTTAACTTTGAAAACTCACTGCAGTGTACAATTCACCAAGAAACAAACAAAACACAAAACACAATGTAACCAATGACTCATTTGATGTTTATGTGAGTTTCTTCCCAGTCTTTTGCTATGGTCAGACTTGCAAGCTTAGCTGGAATTCCCGGCCTTTAGGAGAGTGCGAAGGAGAGTAAGAAAAGTGAGATCAGAGAGAACGGTAAAGCCTCAAGTAACTGGGTTGAGACTAGAGGTCACGGAGGCCTGAGACAACCACCTCATTCCTAGCCTTTATAAACCCAATTATTTTTAAATTTCCTGCTTTATTTATTATTGTTGTTCATGTGTGTGATATTTGTGTGGGTTTGGATGTGTGGAGTGGCATGATACACATGTGGCAGTCAGCAGCTGCCTTGCATTAGTTAATACTCCCACCATGGGTTCCAAGGATTGGAGTCAGGTCATCAGGTTTGTACAGGAAGCGCTTTTGTGCACTGAGTCGTCTTGATTTCCCCTGATTTTATGTTTATACTAGCAAATAGCTATGTTTTTGTCCTTTTTCTCTTAAAGCTCTTTATATAAAATGACAGTGGGCTCAGAAGACGGGTCAGCGTCAGAGCCTTTGCCTAGCATGCCCATGACAGACAAACATGAGGCCCTAGGTTCAGTCCTTTGTAACACACACCACAACCGGGGGTGGGGGCAGGGGCGGGGGGGGGGGTGGGGGTGGGGGATTTTTCTCTCAGAATGTCTTAGCTTTTCCTAAAAATACCATCTTTATAATATGAAGATCCAAATGTGATGGTGTGCGTCTGCAATGCCAGCACTCGGGAGGCTGAGGTAGGAGAGGTCCACAAGTTCCAGGCCATGCTGGCCTATACAGTGAGGAGGAAGACAAAGAAGAGGGAAAGGAAAACAAGGAGGAGAACTGGAAAGAGGAGATGGCAAGTGTGGGGGATAAGAGCGATAAGAGTGGCGACCCACATGCATGCATGACGCACTGGTACAATAGCGGCACAAGCACTGTAGGAGTAAAAGAACTACTGCCCGATTAGATTTAAGGCCCGCTCCGTGAGATGGAACCCAGCCCCGACACGAATTGCCAAGAACCTGAGACTAAACAGAACATGGACCTGGAGGGAAACCAAATCCTATTGTTCTTCTAAGAGAACATAGCTATAGAAGGACTCCCGACCCCATCCTACTGTACTCACACATCAGTACCTTGCTCATCCATCCTCAGAGAAGCTCCCTCCTGCAGTGATGGCATCTAATACAGAGACCCACAGCCAGGCACTACGCAGAGAGGTAGAGACCTTGAACACTTAGCCCCTCACACGCCCAAGCTAGACCGGGACGCAGCATTGCGAGAAGTGGACATGAGCTCCATTCTTGACCAAGATAACCACTGGTAAAGGAAAAACTAGCTTTCTCTTACAGAGTCTCACTGAGAATAGAAAGCCCTATGCCCTATGCCCTATGCCCTATGCCTGCCCTTAAATGTGAACAACGCAAAATGAATTCAATGAAAGTTTTAGAGGTTTATTGTCTCATATTGCTTTGTTTGGGCTTTTTTTTTTTTTTTTTTTTTTTTCTTAACCTTACTAGTTTTTAGCTTGCATATTATGATTTCCAATTTTGTGTTTTTATAAGCATGTGTGTGTGTGTGTGTGTGTGTGTGTGTGTGTGTGTGTGTGTGTGTGTGTTGTGCTTCTTCTTGATTTTTGTTTTTGTTTTTCAAGACAAAGTTTTTCTGTGTAGGCTTGGCTGTCCTGGACTCACTTTGTAGACCAGGCTGGCTTCAAACTCACAGAGATCTGCCTTTCTCTGCCTCCCGAGTGCTAGGATTTTAGGCATGTGCCACCGCCACCCAAGCTTTGATTTTTTTTTTTTTAATTGTATGTGGGTGTGTGATTTTTTGTTGTTGATGGTGATAATGGTGGTGGTGGCGGTGGTGGTCTAGTTTGGTTTGGGGATTTTAGTGTTTTGGTTTTGGTTTTAGTTAGTTTTTTTTTTTTTTTTTTTTTTTTTTTTCCTTTCTTTTTTTTTCTTTTTTTTTTTTTTTTTTTTTTTCCCTTGAATTTATTTATTTATTCACTTTACATCCTGAGCTGATAGACAGCTCAGGTCCCTTAGCAACTGGAGTGGACCAGTGCCTAACATGTTGCCTGCTGTGGGATCACTCTCCCCAAGCTGGGCAGTCTTGAGGAGCAGAGGATGCCCTTAGGCCTGCTTGTTTTCTAAAGAGAGTGAAAGAAAGCAATGAGTTGGGTGGGATTGGATATGGGATGATCTAGGAGGAGATGGGGGAGGGGAAACTACCACCAGAATATGTTGTATGAGATTTATTTTCAATGTAGTAAAAGAGTGAGAATAGCCAGCCAGATGGCTCGGTGAGTCAGGGTGCTTGGTGCACACATGCCAATGTAAGCTTGATTCCCAGGACTCACAAGATGAAAGGTGAGAACTTATTTATAAAGTACACGCATACGCATGTGCGTACATACACACACACACACACACACACACACACACACACACATACGTGCCAGTGTGATACATTTTTTTAAGATAGCAAAATAAATAAAAGCGTAATAAAACGTGTAACCCACATTTGTGGTCCTTGAATTAAAAAATAGTCTAATTTTTATAGTGAAGTAATTGCCAAAGTAGCTCATAAGCAAACACCTACATTATGTTTCCACAGTTTCTTGCTTTGTCATGAGAAGCAGAAATCATTTTATATAAACAGGCAAAATGATTCCATGTGAACAACATACCTGGGGCAACTTCCAATGCTAAATTGGGGCAGTGGCTCCAAGAACAAATGTAACACTTCCTAACTATTATTCCCTTGGAATGTCAAAGAAAATGCCAACGCTGATATCCCCAAATGGCTTCTAAAATCACAATACTGTTCACCTACCCTCCTAACTCATTACTTAAGGAAAAATGTCATCACTACGCATTCATAACTCATGTAACTGATGACTCACTGATGACACAATTACAAGCACAATTAATGAGTCCAAGATGACACAGACTCAAGCTTTGCATTGCCAAATAAAGGCACTTTCTCAATTGTTTATTTGTCAATCTATGAAGGACTTTGTCTCATGGTGAAAGTATTTTTATTACAATGAATAGAATAAGGTTTTTTTTAACCTAATACCATGTTTGGAGACGTGTCCTGGTCATTCAGAAATTCTTTGGTGCTCACAGTTGGGTAAGGTCTGTCTGTTCTGACTATGGCCTTGCTAGACAGTTACCACCCTTCAAGGTGAGTGTGCAGCTCTGTTAGTGAGAGAAGAATGTAGGTCATCACCATAATTAGCTAGTTCTTAATAAAAAAAAAAAAGACCCTTATTATTCTATGATGAAATAAAATGTTTTTATTTGGCTTTATTGAGTAGCAGGGAGAAGCTGAGCTCAATATGAGCTAAAGGCCAATCAATAGTTCCCTAGCAATCAGAACATGCCTCAAATCTATATTTTATTAATCACCTCTTGAAGCAAGTCTCTAATTTGAAATTAGATCTCCAAACTCCTTTCAATGCTCCAGCCCTTCCTAGTGGGTCTGGGTGCTCCTCCTCCCCAGTCTTCTCTTCCATTTTGATTTTTCTCATGGCCATTCTGTGATGAATATTTGAACATCAGTGTGCTCCTTACATAACTCTAAGTGGCCGGCTTCTCCCAGGGACTTGAGTCAGCCAGGCAGAATGAAGAGGAAGGACTGGGAGCGCAGCTATTGACTCACAGGACTTGCATAAATTAAATTCCATTCATCCTCCCAGTTGTCTCAAAAGCTCTCCGTCCCTTCTCTAAAGGGCAGCAGGGTTGTGTGGTGCATGGACGCAGAAGAGAAAGGGTAATTCAGAAATCCCTCACTCCCCTGCAGCATCATAAAGTAGGTCCGTGATAAAAGATAACATTTTTACAGGAAGAGAGATGACACATCCCGGGTACAGTGATGGCTTTACTAAACAATGGCTCCTGAAATGAATACTCTTCCTATACACGGTGTCTTACCAGACACGATTATGTGACAATATTACCCTTGTCATGTGTTTCCTCATCTAGGCTTTCATCCATCTTATTTACTTCTAGCAATCTGTTTTGCACACTGTGTCTTCCTGCAACTCCTTAACCCATGATCAATAAAGACATCATGACATTAGTCACCAGGTAGGCACCCCAGAGTCAGGTGACTGCACATTGGTGACAATATTAGAGTCTCTGTGCTGTTTGCCTACCAGAAGACACTTCTGAATGATTGATTTGTTGAGGTTAGCACAGCTTTATTGTGTATGCTCAAACTGCGTCATTAAAAGCTGTGGGTTCCAGATCCATAAAAGATCAGCATTCCTGACAGAAAGCCAATGGGTAACAGTGACAAACTTCAGCTGCATGACTTGGAAGGACAATATCCTGTTGTTCAGTCAACATTATTTCTGTGTCTCATTTATTGAATTTGTGTTCTAAACAAGGAGATTCAAACTCTAGATTAAATACCTAACGACTGTGCCCCAACTTTTAGAGTGTCTCTCTTCCTAATTAAACTTCGTTAAATTGTAATCTTGGGCTATAAAAATTTTGTGGTTAGCTTTCTTGTTTTAACCACTCAGAAAACAAGAGCCACATGAAACAGAAAAGTCCTCTTTCTGAACAAAGATTTTATTATGAAACTAGAATATTTTGAATAATTTGAGAAGTATCAAAACCCTAATACAGAGTAACTATCATTCAGCCCCAAAGCTAAGGAGTGTTATCTCTTTACAAGAAGAAATAGAATGAACAGAAAAGATATAGTGTTTGAGCACCATTTCTAAACAGGAAAAAAATATTACAAAATAAGTGAACCATTTTTTTAAAACAGAGGCTGCTGTTCCTCACGGCCCTTGGTGTCCTAGCCTTCTGCATCAGCTACTTCCTGTTGCTGGGATGAAGCACTGTGACCAAAGGCAAGTTATGGAAGAGTTTATTTTGATCACCGAGAGTCCATGACGAGAAGAGCATGGCAGCAGTTGGCTAGGGCAAGAAACCAAAAAAATCTACAAGCAAGCAGGGAGAGGCTACAGATACCCAGAGCCCACACCCAGTGACGTGCTTCCTTCGCCAGCTAAAGGTCCCATAATCTCCGCAAATGGCACCACCAAGAGGAAATGAATGGTCTCAAATATGTGAGCCTGTGAGGGATGGTTCCTACTCAAGCCCACCAAACTCTTAATGGATGCAGAGCTCTTCACATCCAAAGGCCCTGCAGAGGATGTAAGACCTTCCTGGCTTGCTCCCTTCTCTGCTTTTCTTTGTGATGTCACCACCATTTAGCCAGTCCACAGTCCATAAAACTAAAGGAATCTTCGTAGTGTCCGTTCCTTGTAGGTGTCGCCTGCTATTGAACACCAACCATGTTGACTTTATCTCTTAAATACACCTGCATCAGGTTTCACCCTGGGCTTGATTGCATAGAAGTATAATATGAAATATTTTCCTAACTGCAGTCCCTGTAAAAGGCTCAAGCCCAATCTATTCTCTACAACTGGGAGCATCATTTCAAAATGTAAACCTCCTACCTGTCTTAAAACTATGTTCCCAAGATCATCAAGGTCCCAAGGAAAGCCTGACAGAGGTATCTCTCAGAAATCAGAATCCATAATCAAAGGATCACCAGCTATGACAACCTATGTTTTCTTGGCTGGTGAGATGGCTTAGTGGGTAAGCACTTAATGTGAAAGCCTGAGGACCTGAGTTCAAGTCCCCAGTGTATGACACAGTAGCTCGTATGTCTGCATTGCCTATGCCCCTACAGGAAGATGGGAGATAGAGATAGGAGACTTCCCAATAAGTTCATGGGTCAACTAGGCTGTTATACACAAAAATAATGTATGACAGGCCTTGTCTCAAACAAAGTGGGAGGTGAGGACTAACTTCACCACATGTGTACCACTCATGAGTGCACACACACACACACACACACACACACACACACACACGGGAGGGGTGCATTGTCAGCCCATCTTTCTATTTATTACCCCCACCCCTTGATCTTGGCATATTAATAACTTTTCCCAGAATGTAACATGGTCTCTGTGCTTCTCTCCTTCTGAAGACTGCCTTATGCTTTGTCTGATAAACTCATCATTACCCACAGACTTCTGCTCAAGCTCCTGGTGTGGCGACAGATAAATATTATTACCCTAACACTTGGGAGGTAAGTACATGAGAGTCAGGAGTCAAGACCATCCTTAGTGACTTAGTGAATTCAAGGACAGCCCAAGGACACAACAACAACAACAAAACCCATGAAAGAATTCTGTTCAACCCTTCTCTTGTCTCTTTCAGCTTTCTCTAGTTCCACCAAGACTAATCTACTTGATCCTTGGACCTCTGTGGTTTATGTCTGTGCTACATTGTTAATAAAGTAATATTTTATTATTGTTTATAACCATAAGACTATCATCACCATTAGACAAGCTTTTCGTGGGCAAAGATATTTATTGCTCAACTTTTCAGCCATTATTTTTGAGAGCCCACTATGAGACTAGAAAAATGAACCGACTTCTCAGACCACATGGAACACCTGTGAAGATGTGGGGGACAGAAGAGAGAAGATGGAGAGTGAAGGAGGTTAATTTAGGAAGTAGGTAATGGAACTGATAGACTTCCAAAAGAGAAAAGATAAAACATTAGGGGCAAGACCATCACTTTAAAAAATAATATATTTTAATAATACTATGGGGCAGCATGATGGTTCGGTGTGCTAAGGCACTTTCAGCCAAGCATGATGACTTGAGTTCAATATCCATAATCTCCACATAAGAAAGAAAAAATCACCTCCTGCAAGTTGCCCTCCAACTGCCACATGTATGTCTTGGAGTGTGAACATACACATGTTTTAAAATAATAACAACTGTGAAATAAAACTTTTTTTTAATTAATTTATTCTTGTTACATCTCAATGTTTATCCCATCCCTTGTATCCTCCCATTCCTCCCCCCCGCCCATTTTCCCCTTATTCCCCTCCCCTATGACTGTTCCTGAGGGGGATTACCTCCCCCTGTATATTCTCATAGGGTATCAAGTCTCTTCTTGGCTACCTGCTGTCCTTCCTCTGAGTGCCACCAGGTCTCCCCCTCCAGGGGACATGGTCAAATGTGAGGCACCAGAGTACGTGAGAAAGTCATATCACACTCTCCACTCAACTGTGGAGAATATTCTGACCATTGGCTAGATCTGGGAAGGGGTTTAAAGTTTACCTCCTGTATTGTCCTTGGCTGGTGCCTTAGTTTGAGCAGAACCCCTGGGCCCAAATCTGCCTATCATATTGTTCTACTTGTAGATTTCTAGGACCCTCTGTATCCTTTTATTTTGCTATTCTCCCATGCGTCTCTCATTTAGAGTCCCAATAGGATGCCCTCCCCTCTGTCCCAGTTTCCTGGTAAGTGAAGGCTTTCGTGGGACATGCCCCTTGGGCTAGTATGCAGATATAAGTGAGTATATACCATTTGATTCTTTCTGCTTCTGGGTTAACTCACTCATTATGATCATTTCTAGCTCAATCCATTTATCCACAGAAATAAAACTTTTGATAACTATAATGTATGGATCTCCAGAGCAACAATGACAACAAGTACACTAGATGATAAAAAAGATTTGCAATAAGGCATAATGATGGGTCTTCAATTGATAGAACAATGCCTAGGTTGTAGAGTTTGGGGCTTGCTTTGTATATTCTACGTCTGTTGTTATTTTTATTCATGACGTCTCCTGGTTATTTTAAGAGTTATTTTTTAAAAAAACCATGCTTCTCTACTACAGCATTTATGAAAACCTTTTCATTATTGAGGATCTAAAACATGCATCTTATATTTAACCACACAGTCCTATAAGGATGCGCAGCCATTAATTGTCTTCTTTCTTCAAAGGAAGAAAGTGCTTATTCCATCTTACATTTCCAGATCATAGCCTGCCACTGAGGGAAGGCAAGGCAAGAACCCAAAGCAGAACCCTGAAGGCAGAAACACAGTGTGAACTCTGACCAGAGAACTTACAGCCAAGGAAGTACAGCAGAAACCATGTGGAAAAGCTGCTGGACAGAGTGTTCCTAACCCCGTGCTAAGCCAGCTTTCTTACATAGCCCAGGAATGCCTGCCCAGGGAATGGTGCCACCCACCACAGGCTGGGCTCCCCTGCATCAATTAATAATCAGGACTGTATGTCCTACTATCTACTCAAACACTGAGTCTTTGAAGCACTGCATAATCCACTGTATGTGTGCATCCATGCGTGCATGCGTGTGTGTGTGTGTGTGTACATATAGTAAAAAAAAAAAAAAAAAAAAAAAAAGTCATTATTTGCAATAGTTATCTCTAAGTAGTTCACAAATGCAAATATAAAAGCTGAACTTAAAACACTTCCAGAAGAAAATAAAATTAAGCTTTGAGGTAAACAAAGATTTTCTCAGGTAAGGAAGGCCTATTACAGGTTGGTGTATGGCTCGTTGGTAGAGCTCTTACCTAGCACACATAGGGCCTAGTGTTCATCACCAACAGTAAAAGGAAAAACAAAACCAGAAACAAAAAAGACTGTTTATAAAAGAAAAAAATGAGAGTTCTTATTCATCCTAATTAATATATTTTTTTTATTTAAAAAAATTTTCTCCACAGGCTGGAGAGATGTTTCAGAGGGTAAAGCACTTATCACACAAGCCTGGCAACCCAAGTTCCCAGTCAAGAAACCACAATAAAAAACCAGACACAGTAGCACATGCTTCTGTGATTCACTGAGCCCCAACTGGAAGATGAAACACAGGAACTGAAGAATCTGCAGAAGCATATAGGCCATCTCTCTAGCAAATGCATCAGTGAACAAGAGAGACCCTGACTCAAACAAGGAAGATGAAGATCGACGCCAAAGGAAGTTCTCTGATCCCCACACACATACATGTACTTTCACACACACACACACACACACACACACACACACACACACACACACACACTTTGGGGAAAGTAGTTATGGTATGTAGAGGAATGTTAATTCAGAACATGCTTGTTCTGGCAAAAGATTATATCCAAAAACTTTCTAGGCCTATGTGATCCACCTGACAAGAAATCACATCCAAAGATCTTATAGGTCTGTGTGATCTGGCTGGAATACAAACATACCTTTATTCCAGGAGACAGAGACAAATAGATCTGAGTTCAAGACCAGCCTGGTATAGTGGCAGTATCAAGTAAAGAAAAACTTAGGTCCAGGCATGGTGGTAGTACATGCCTGTAATCCCAAACAAAGGTAAAGTTAGTTTGTAGAAGGAAGTGCCCATGTTCAAAAGGGATATCTAATTGAGTGGCAGAAAAGGTGATGAAGCAGAGATTTGACAGAGTAGTATATGCCCAGCTCTCATGAGAAGAGGAAAGGAGAAGCTACTTAAGAGGCAGTTTTACAGAGGGAAGAAGCCCTTTTTACCAGGACAATAACAGAGAGATGGGTTGAAAGGGGACTCAGGTGAAGACAGAACAAGCCAGAATATAAGAAGAAGCCTGAAGATTAGAGCAGATTGCTGAGTTAGCTTGAGGTCAAACAGAGCAACCCAATGCCAAGAGAGAAGCCAGATTAAATAAATCAGCTGGGAGAAGAGTTTGAGCCAGAACAGCTGAGTTGAACCAGCCAGCCCAGAGAGCTCAGAAAGAACATGTAAGGTTGAGCTTATTAAGCAGTAAGTATCAGAGGCTGAAAACATTCATAGGCCTAGGTTAGATTGTACAGAGGCTAGAAGATTCCAGGACTAGGCCTAGGATACGAGACAGAGACAGTAATCTTCCAAGACAACAGTTGAAATGGGCAAATAAAAGATACTTTTACAATAATATATACAAAGCCCAAAGGTTTGAGCTCAGAATTGTAAAATTTTAAATAACAAAATTATAGATGTCTTAATTAAAATAGACATAAAATATTTTGTTAAAGAAGAAACATGGGGTCTGGAGAGACAGCTCAAAGGTTAAAAGCACTGGCTGCTCTTCCAGGAAACCCAGGTTTGGTTCATAGCACCCATAACTGTCTGTAACTCCAGTCTTAGGGGATGCAACATCCTCTTCTGACCTCTGTGGGCACTTCATGGAGGGAGAACGTCCATATACATAAAAATAATAGGAAAAAAATTAAAGAAACACAAATGTCCAATAATCACATAAAATAGTGTTCAGCACCATTGGCTATCAACAAAGAAAAAGCCAATAAAAGTCATAATGACAACACACCATGCTAAGATGGCTGAAATTAAAGGAGTGGGTACACACATTGATGAGGAGCTGGAACAGGTAGGACCCTCGCTTACTCCTTGCAGAAGTATAATATGGTAGAGATACCCACTTCACACACGACCACAGTCTGACTTCTAGATATGTATTTAAGAGAGATGACACTGCACGCCCTCCAAATATCTCTGCACATAAATGTTTGTTGTACTTTTCCTCGTGATAGACATAACGTAGGAATGCTCCTTGACTGTCCTCAGAACAGAGAAATAAACTGGTCTACAGTCTGGTATACATTTCAGCAATGAAAAGAAACAGGCCATGGCTATGTGCAGCACATGAACCTCAAAAACATCATGCTAGGGAAGAACAGCCAGACACAAACAGTATACAGTGTACATTTCCACTTAAATAAAAAACTGGATTAGATGAAGCTGGTAGATTCCTGACATCCATTGTGGAGATGTTTTTTAAGTGGGAGGAGGCTGATGGAAATGTCCTGCACCTGAATTAGAGTTGGGGGACCCAGATGGACTCCTGTTTCATTGTGAGTTAACCTTGCATTTAAGGTCTGGGCATCTCACTGTTTGCATATGACATCGCAGCAACACATGGACAACACAGCAGAGCTGGAGTTTTATGTGAGATGTAGAAACCTCAGACATCATTTGTGGTTCTTATCAGAGGAGTGAGCAATGTAACTGTAAACCCAAGTGACAAATCACAAATGCTTAGCTAGTGTAAGTTTTAATATTAGCACCAGATCAAGTCATGTTGTTCCCTACTGCTTTTATTCTTTGATTTGAGCTGGAAGTAAGTCCCACTGAGAGGTTTACCCAGTGAAAAACGTACTAAGCTGAGTGTTTATTTTGTACATGTAACTCCTGGTAGTCAGAAGTAGACAAGGGGGCTACACGTCTTTCCCTAGAAACTTCCTCTCTGGGACACAGGCCATAATGAAAACCAGGCTATGATAGCCTTCCACAAGGGAATGTCTGCATCTGTGTGACAGAGGTAGGAAGATAATTGACAAAGACTCCGGAAAATAGGGCCTTTAAGGCCCACGAAGGTTGTCTTAAGTGAACAATGACAGGCACCCTGACTTGAGGAAGGCACTGTTCTCAGTCAGCCTGCTTGGAAGCCAAAGCAGCAAGACACAAACAGAAGAGAATAAACACAGCACGACAAAGGAAGGAGACGTGGCGCAAACAGAACACAAACAGTTCCCTAGGCCTTGCTGCCAAAGAGGGTCCCAGCCCCTAAGGATGAGAAACAGCCATTGCAAGGCAACCAGACCTGTAATTTGTAAATAAGTTAGCGAACATTGCTTAGTAATGTGTATTTTGTTAGTTAGTGTTAGAATTAAGCACACACATGCACACACACACACTCACGCACGCACACACGCGCACACACACATATGCACACACACACATACGCACACGCGCGCACACACACACACACACACACACACACACACACACACACACACACACATTTTATACAAAGCCTGCTATAGAGGAAGTGTTGCCTGCAGCAGTCGCCCACCACCCATAGAGATTCCCAAGATTTAGAAGGACTTGATCACAGGCTCAAAGCCCTATGAATGAATCTCCCTCTACGCACTTCCTTCTCTGAGGCTCTGGTGAGGCTCACTCTAACTGTAACAGTCTATAAGAGGTCCCTTCCTTTCTCTTGAATAACATGCTGTCTGTGGAAATTCTGCTGGGCTCAACAGAGACAGCATAAAAAATGACTAATGTAGTATATGTAACCCCATAAATGCATATTAAAATCAACTTACCAGGAAGAAACTGACCACACATTGCAAGCGTTTTGCCACATGCCATTAGGAACTAATGATCTTGAACATGTAGACATATTCACTTCCACTGAGATAATTTGAGGCCAGCATGTGATTCATGAGACCATTTCTCAAGAAAAGAAAGAAGGAGAGATGAGGAGAGGAGACGGAGGGGAGGGGAGGGAAGGGAAGGGAAGGGAAGGGAAGGGAAGGGAAGGGAAGGGAAGGGAAGGGAAGGGAAGGGGAGGGGAGGGGAGGGGAGGGAAGGGAAGGGAAGGGGAGGGAGGGGGAGGGGAGGGAAGAGGAGGGGAGGAGAGGGGAGGGAAAGGATGAGGACAGCAAGTAAGGAATTAGGGGGAGACACCAGACTTGGTCTTATCAGCCTTAGTAATGAGTTAATCTACCCTTAAAGAAAAAGGAAGCTGATGAAGCACACAGGTCTAGGATACATCCCATATGGCTCTCTTAAAGAAAGCTAGTGCTCACATGCAGGCAGAATGCTGCATAAATAATAAATCTTAAAAAGAAAGAAAGAACTTTTTTAAAAGATTTATTTACTTATTATGTATACAGTGCTGTGTCTGCATGTATACCTGAAGGCCAGAAGAGGGTGTTAGATCACATTATAGATAGTTGTAAGCCACCATGTAGTTGCTGGGAATTGAACTCAGGACCTCTAGAAGAGCAGTCAGTGGTCTTAACCTCTGAGCCATCTCTTCAGCCCCAAGAAAGAATTTCTGTAAGGCAAAGGACACTGTCAACAGAAGAAAACAACAGCCTACAGACAGGGAAAAGATCTTCACCAACTCTACATCTGACCAAGGACTAATATCCAAAATATATAAAGAACTCAAGAAATTAAAACAAATAACCCAATTTAAAAATGAGGTACAGACCTAAACAGAGAATTCTCAACAGAGGAATACCAAATGGCCAAGAAAGACTTTAAAAAAAATGGATTGAACTAGAAATTATCATAATGAGTGAGTTCACCCACAAGCAAAAAAAGTTAAATGGTATATACTCACTTATATTGAGACACTAGTCCAAGGGGTACGTCCCATGAAAAACTTTACTTACCAGGAAAGTAGGTCAGAGGGGAGGACATCCTATTGAGACTTTAGGTGAGAGAAGCATGGGAGAATGGGGAAATAGAAAGATCCAGAGGGTCCTGGAAACCTACAAGAGGAACTTTATGACAAGCTGATCTGGTCCTGGGGTCCTCCTCAAACTATGGCACCAGCCAAGGAAAATATAGGCAGTAAACTTCAAAGCCCTACCCAGACATTCTCCACTGGTGAGTGGAGAATGAGATCTGACTTTCACACAAACTCTGGTGCCCTATTTCTGACCACGTCCCCTGGATGGGGAGGCCTGGTGGCACTCAGAGAAAGGATAGCAAGTTACCAAGAAGAGACTAGATACCCTAAGAGCATATATAGGGGGAGGAGGTCCCCCTCAGTCACAGACATAGGGGACGGGAGTAGGGGGGAAGCGGGAGGGAGGGAGGAATAGGAGGATACAAGGGATGGGCTAACAATTTAGATATAATATGAATAAATTAATTTTAAAAATCTCACTCAAAAAAAATGCTCAGTATCCCTAGTCATCAAGGAAATGCAAATCAAAACTACTCTGAGATTCCATCTTACACCGATTCAAATGGCTAAGATCAAAAACTCAAGTGCCAGCACAAGCTGGCAAGGATGTGAAGAAAGGGGAACACTCCTCCATTGCAAACTTGTACAACCACCTTAGAAATCAATCTGGTGCTTTCTCAGAAAACTGGGGATTGCTCTACCTTAAGACCCAGCTATACCACTCCTGGGCATATACCCAAAAGATGCTCCACCATACAACAAGGACATTCGTTCAACTATGTTCATAGCAGTTCTATTTGTAATAGCCAGAATCTGGAAACAACCTAGATGTTCCTCAACCAAAGAATGGATAAAGAAACTGTGGTACATCTACACAATGGAATACTACTCAACTATTAAAAGCAAGGAAATCTTGAAATTTGCAGGAACTAGAAATGATCATCTTAAGTGAGGTAACCCAGACCCAGAAAGACATGCAAGGTCTATACTCACTTATAAACGGATATTAGCCAAATAATACAGAATAATCACACTACAATACACAGATAGCAAGGAGGATCCTAGGGAGAATGTTTAATTCTCATTCAAAAGGACAAATAGAATAGACACCAGAAGCAGTTGAAGAGAAGGAACAGGAAGGGAACCTACCATAGAGGTCCTCTGAAAGACTCCACCCCGCAGGGGATCCAAGCAGATGCTGAGACACACAGCCAAACTCTGGGGTAGAACACAGGGAGTCTTATGTAACAATTGGGGAATAGAGGGGCCTAGAGGGGTCAGGAGCTCCATAAGGAGACCAAGAACCAACAAATCCGGGCAGCGGAGGGTACTGTTGCAGAGACTGATGTACCAACCAAGGACTATGCACGGTGAGGACCTAGACCCTCTGCTCAGATGTAGTAGATAGACAGCACAGTCTCCTTGTGGGTCCCATAATATGGGGAATAGGAACTTCTATCATGGACTCTGGCCCAGACACGTTGATCACTTCCCCCTGGTGGGATGGCCTTGCCAGGCCACAGAGGAAGAGGATACAGGCAGTCCAGATGAGACTTGATAGGCTGAGGTCAGATGGTAGGGGAGGGAGGTTCCCCTTCCTGAGGACTAGGGGATGGGGTGAGGGTGGGGTGAGAGAGGGTATGAGGAAGTGAGGGTGGGATCAGAAGGCGATGAGGGAGGGGGCTACAATCGGGATGTAAAGTGAAAACAAAAAACAAAAAAAGAATATTTAATTAACAGATAATGAAAATGCTAATTAAAGTTATACTCATGCAAATTTTTCAAAGTATTTCCTGAAATTTTATAATAAAAATGCCTCTTGTGTTGAGGGAAAAAAAGAAAGGCAGGCAGGCCTGGGATGAGTGTGTGTGTGTGTGTGTGTGTGTGTGTGTAGCAGTTTCTAAATAGATTAAGTGAGGGAGGAATGTGGATGACACCATCTCATCTGCAAGGGTCCCTCACTGAATAAAAAGGGGTGAAAGACAAAGGAAGCTGAGCTTCCTGGTCCTAACAAGATGTGAGTCACACTCCACTCAACCACTGGCTGAAAGCCACCCCTGCTAGCACCTTCCCCCAACCCTAATTGACGTGAGCTTCAAAGTATGAGCTCAGATAAATCCCTCCTTCCTTAAAGTGTTCCTCAAGCATTCTGTCATAGCAACAAGAAAAGGAGATCCTGTGCCAGGCAAGCATCCCAGCTCTGAGCTCTTGTGTTCCCTGCCCTTGAAAGGATGGTTCCCATCCTCTGGCTTTCCATGTGTCCTTAGGCTATGTAGGTGATTCTCCTGCACTCCAGTGCCCTGGCTATCACAGCTGGTTACAGGAATATGCTCTGCTTTCTTATTCTTAGAAGTACCAAAATCCACGCTTGCCCACCAAGTTGGAGCCAACCATCTCTCCTAGATCCCCAGACCCCCGGATCATGCCAAGGGTCACAAACTCAACCACCCTCACTTTTTCTCTGAGATTTCTACACATAACAGATGCCAACTGAAAAAAGGAGACAGAGACAGAATGTGTGTGTGTGTGTGTGTGTGTGTGTGTGTGTGTGTGTGTGTGTGTGTGTGTGTAGTGTTTTCTGCCTTTGAAAGCTGGTCTTGGTTCAATCAATTTGCCATATTTAACATTCAAATTTTATGCATATGCTAATAATGTTTCATTAACATTCATGTGGATCCTGACATCTTTCAGTTTTACTTCTTTTCCTATGTTTTGAAATTTCTACTAAATTCTACTAAATTACATTGCAATTATTCACCAGTAAATTTCTGTATCCATCCTATCCACATCTGGGAAAAAGAGAATCAGAATACTAAAATTCTCCAGCATTTGTTGTAAGTATTTTGGCCTTGCATAGTCCAGAAGTCGGGTTGTTGGGTTTGCTTCTTTGTTTTGGTTTGGTTTGATTTGGTTTTTGTTTTTCCGACACTCATTGACCTCTGGGTGCTTGTGTGTGTGTGCTACTGACCAGAGCATCCAGTACCGTCTGCACTGGAAATGCCTAAAGAAGCTGGCGAATCAAGAAGGGAGCCCTGGGAGCTTTGCTCCTGCACAAGACTTCCCTCTACGTAGTATTCCTGGATGATCTGGGCAGCTGCTTCTATTTTCACATTTGAGGTGAAATGAGCTCAGGGACTCACTAACCACCAAGTAAATAACCTAAATGTCACAAAGTGGGTATGTATTGTGATTGGGGAGGCGGGGCGGTAATTTTGGAATTTAACAGAAAAATGTAGATGTCCCATTCCTTTCACCTCTAAATTTCTCCTTGAGTTTCCGAAACAGAACTTCATGTCCACTCCCAAATAGTGATCTGCAGTTCTCCATGCAGCATTGGAATCCCACTGTCCTGGCTGCCCTAGGCTGAGTGTGTGCAGCACTGTAACCCTCTGCCAGCTCTCCTCCCTCTGCCAGCTCTCCCTCACAGCTAGGCCTGCTTTCCCTCCCTCCCTTACCAGGTCCAGCTACCATCCTAGAAGCCCTCCATCTCTGCTCCCCAATTCTTACACATGCACACTGTAGATTAACTGCTACAGAACCGGAGTCCTCACATAGCCCAGAAGGCATGATCAGGGCACCACAAAGCCAGGAGTTTTTTTGCAGCCACTTTGAGAGCAGGCATCTCACTGTAACCATTTTTCTTAACATTATTTGATGAGTTTTCAGCTTTGGAGAAACCTAAAGTCACTTTATTGACATCTTGCGACAAAATTAATACTTCGCAACCATATACTGACTGATTCAGTTTGGGGTTAAGTTATGGTTATTACAAACAACTTTATCACACTGCAAATAATACATTCTGTCCAGAAAGATTCTTCTCAATTCTTATTTTTTTACCATTTGATGAACCATAGGGCAAGTGGTGTGCAGACTTCCTTTAAGGAGCATTTGCTATGCTGTACAAGGAAACTTCAGATGTTCTTTGTTGTGAACTTCCACTACTGTGCATACCTAAACTTTGCTTGCATAGATGCTAAACTAATGACACATGTCCCCAAGCTGAACTAACATTTACCAATGATTTCAATAGGTCCTAAAATTGTGAAAGCATACATGCAAAGACATCTTGTTATGCCTGCTCTGCCTTCAAAACAATAAAGGCAACAAAAAACAAAACCAAAAGGAATCAATTTGTTTCAGCCACTAAACTGTCTTTCGTTGTGTATCTTGAAGGCATACTGGAGAACTCAATTAACTATTAGTCTTGCGTAGATCTGATCCCTGTGAGCTACAGTAGTGACTAGTTTGAAGACACGGCCACTGGTGCAATAGTGGCACAGATGTCATGGGAGTAGCCAGCTCCTTTCCGATTACATTTAAATCCCACTCGATGAGATTAAACTCATACCTGGAAGCATCATTGGACCAATAACCTATGAATAGACAGGTCATAGCCCCTAGAAAAGAATTTACTATTGTTCTTATAAACAGATGGTATTAAAGGTCCTCCTAGCCCCGTGTGATAGCACATGCCTCTAATTCCAGAACTCAGGAAGACAGAGACAAGTGGATCCTATAAGTTAAAGAAGGCCAGCCTGGTCTACAGAGTGAGTCCAGGGCAACCAAGGCTACACGGAGAAATCCTGTCTCAAAAGCAAAACCAAAAAAAGGGGGAGGGGAGTGTGGGGACTCCTAATGGCATTGTTATACCCATAAAGTATTGTGTCTTTCAAGCCACATCAGAAAAGCTTCTGTCTGAGATAGATGAGGACTAGCTAAGGCACAGAAAAGAAAAGAATGCAGAATGCTAAACTCTAAATAGAACTTTGTATGTTCCATATAATGAAAATATGTATATTCCCCACAGCCAGGAACCACTGCAGAAAACAGAATATAAGAGCCACAGGCAAGAGATGATAAAGAAACAATGTCTTCTGGAGCCAGTTGGGAATCTGCAGATATGAACTCACGGTAGTTCTGAGAGCATGCATGAGAAGGAAGTTGGGCACCATGTCCCATCTCTAGCTCTTTAAACATTGACAATTAGCTGCTGGAAAGGGAGAAGTCAGTTTTCTATGAGTGTAGCCCCTGATAAAATGACCATGTTCCAATGGAAGGACACATATCCAAGAATATTTAGGAGGAAAAATTTGGTCTTGGTGGGTTAATGTTTGTAAAGGGCACAAATTTGGGTGGGTGGACAAGGGGAGTAGATCAGAGAAGATTTGGGGGGAAGGAGCAGTGAATATGGTCAAAACACAAAACACATTTACAACATTCTCATAGTAAAATATTTAAGGTTTGTACGCATTTAGCCTGAGATAAGCACACGCGCACACACACACACACACACATACGCACATATATGAGAAATTGCTTAACTGTGGCAGTGTACTTCACAGTAAATCCCTGACCTAATTATTGCTATAAACTCCATTACCGTGGCCTCTCCTTTCACATGCCTAGTGAAAATATAACCCTGCACCATTACAAATTCCAACTGCAGCCGAATACATCCAATTATAATCAGTTGCAGTGAAGTCCCGCTCTGCATTAGGCATAATTAGCCATGTGATAATAATCAGTATAATAACATTTAATGTGCTGTGATAGCATTTATAAACTGCTCATGTGGATTCTAGAAACTAGAGAATGCTTCATGGCCAGCCATCAGTGTCTGTAACCCTTTCCTGCTTGAAAATCCATGCCTGCTCCTTATTAGGGAATTTTCAATAAGCTTACCTGGAAATGAAATTTTTGTTTTGCCTAAGGACATCATTATGTTTGTTATTAATTTTTAAAGCCCCTCCTTTTATCAAAATAGTATTTACTTTCGTAACTGTTAATAAATTTACCTGAAATGTAGACACCCTAGAGGACAACCTATTACTACCATTCCCAGAGTGGCTGAGATTTTTGTTAACATGATATAGTGATTTAATAATTTTAATTGATGCACCTGCAATTTAAAAAAGGTATCACATCTGGTTCATTTTAATAATAAAATTTCTGTGATATCCTTACAAGAAATGAATTCCATGCCTACTCAATGTGCAAAATAATTGTTTATTCTAGCACATAGTGAATTTTTGGAATGTTTATTGATATGTATTCTCTGTACATAATTACACACTTTACAAAGACATTTTCGTACAAGCTAACCACACACTTCAGTAACACCTCTCCTTTCTTTCCACGCCCCACTCATGGTTTCCACTCATAACCTCAGACATTCTCACTTCTACATTTGGGTCTTTATACAAATATACAATTCTGTACATCCAATATTTGTCTATCCTTAATACGCCTTGTTTTTCTTACTGTGTTGATAGCTGGTTGTTCTGTTTTCCTGCACGTGACATGACGTGCTTCTAGTACTACAATTTAGCTTTTATGAACAGCACACAAATGCACAGATGCCTCTGTGCTGTGCCGACTTGGGAACAGGATCATGTGGTGGTTCTACTTTTCGCTTTTTGAGGAGCCTCCACGTTGACTCCCATAGTGGTTGCATGAGTTTACATTTCCACCAGTGTGAATATGGGTTCCCTCTTCCAATATACTCAGTATCATTTGTTATACTTCCTTTTCTTATCCCCGGCCACTCTGCCTGTGTGAGATGAAGTCTGTCTTGGTTTGATGCTGTAACAGCTTTACTGTCCTTTTGCTCTCCGTAATTCCGAGGTCAATGAGAACTGATATGAAGTAGTGTTCTCAGCCGCCATGCTCTTATTCAAACTTGGTCTAACTGCACTCATATCATTAAGTGGCAATACTTCCTAGAAGTCCATGTGTTTATTTTGCTAGAATGAATATGACAATAAACCCTATGGCTTGGCTGTTCTATGATTTATTGGGCACTGAAGTGATGAGTCTAGACAGAACCTTAGTAAGGCTTAGAATCTTTTCCCTCTGGGCAGAAGGTGTCTAAAAACATTAGTTCTTTATGAGCTTTGCCCTGTGTTCTCAAAATAAACATACTTACATGTTACATGTTTTTTTCATCTCTTGTTTAGCTTCTTCGTTTGCGTGCGTGCGTGCATGTGTGTGTGGTGCTGGCATTGAACTCCAGGGTCGTATGCATGCTAGGCAGGCATTCTAACACAAAGTACCTCCATAACTCTGTTCCGTTACAATTGTTTGACTGGCATTCTCTCTGTCTTGGTTTACTACTGTACCTTGAAAAGCTACTCTGAGTAAATCTTTTGCTTGTTTGTGGGTTTTGTTTTGTTTTGTTTTGTTTTCTCTTGGGCAGTGCTAGGGAACAACCCAGGGTCTTTTGCACATTGGGTAAGCCCTCTGCTATGGAGCTTTATTCTCAGTTCTGTTTTTGAGACAGGGTCTCACTATGTAACCCAGACTAGCCTCAAATTCACTATGTAGCCCAGGCTAGCCTCAAACTCACAATTCTCCTGCATTTGTTTTCCAAGTCCCTGATAGTATAAGCATTCACCACCATATCCAACTATGAGATTGCTTGTTGGCTCCTTCGTTTTGTTGTATAGAGAGCCAAAGCTAGAGCAGCAAGTGTGTTACCCAGAGCCATATATCCATCCTATAATAAGCTCTTCTCTAGCCAGCCTTTCTGGGTGAATGCTCTGTCACATTCCATATGCAGCCACTTCAGAAACTCAAAACTGGCAGAGAGCTTCTCTCAGGATATTTCCGTTTCATCTTTCCAAAGTGAGAATAGAAATCCACAGGATGACATTTGCATCACAAAGGCTTTTCAACTGATAACCGAATTATGCAAACTATCATCATTCAGAGAAATCCAGGTATACCAGAGCTTACTTGACCAGGGAAAGAACTGGTAGGATTAGAGTAATCTATTCACATTTTATCTGTGCTGTGAAGAAGAAAAGGGAGGGATAAACGGGAAAACCAAAGGGCTCTCACATCAGCTACAGTCTTATATTAAAGCCCTCTGTGACTCACCTACCTGTCCGTGGAGAATTAAGAGACTGTCACTGAGAGATTTCCTGAGAGAGTTTGGATCTATGGCTGGTGCTCCTTTTTTCCCAATGCTCCCTGTGTGTTCCAATGTGGTGGTTTGAATGAGAAATGGCCCCCGTAACCTTAGCCATTTGTACACTTGGTTTCTACCTGGTGGCATTTCTTAAGCTTATGGGATGCTTCCTTGCAGGAGGAAGTCTGGGAGAAGGCTTCGGGATGAAAAGACCTCCTCCTATTTCCCCATTCTCCCATGCTTCTCTCACCTAGAGTCCCAATAGGATGTCCTCCCCTCTGTCCCACTTTCCTGGTTAAGTGAAGACTTTCATAGGACATGTCCCTTGGGCTAGTGTCCAGATATAAGTGAGTGTATACCATTTGACTCTTTCTGCTTCTGGATTAACTCACTCATTATAATCATTTCTAGTTCAATCCATTTGTCCACAAATTTCAGGAATTCCTTGTGCACTTGGGAGGCAGACTCAGGTGGATCACTGTGAGTTAGAGGCCAGCCTGGTCTACCAATGAGTCAAGGACAACCAAGGCTACACAGAGAAACCCTGTCTCAAAAAAAAAACAACAAAACAAAACAAAACGAAAGCCACAACAACAATAACAAAATGTTACATTCTTAGTGGTTTGGCTATTCGTATTTGACAACCTTAAAAAAAACATCTTTGTTATCTTGGTGTGTCTTAAATTCTGAATGTAAATCAATCTCCAAACAAACAAAACAAGAGAAAAAAAGAGAGAGAGACTAACAAATTGAATTATAAAAGATCCATAAGTGCAATATATATTACTTTGAATAAAATAAAATTATTTTGTAGGAATCCATTAAAAAAGAAAGAAAGAAGAAAACAGGAAGACAAGGAGGAAATCTGGTACAAGAATTTTATACAGTTTCCAAAGTATTTAGGTTTTGATTTGGGGGAGAGGGGGGTAATGCTGATCTACCTTGTTCCTTACCCTTAGGTAGACAAGAAATAAAGGCTTATCATGAAAGAAAGAAAGAAAGAAAGAAAGAAAGAAAGAAAGAAAGAAAGAAAGAAAGAAAGAAAGAAAGAAAGAAAGAAAAGACCTCTCCTACTTCATTTGCTCTCTGCTTTGTGCTTGTGGCTTAAGGTGGGGACTTTCTGCGCCCCCCCCCCCCAGCCATGCCTGCTGCTTGCTCTCATGGGTCCCCTCCATGATGATTCATCTGCAGCTGAGCCAAAGCAAACCCTGCTTTTATAAGTTGTCTAGGTCATGATGTTTAACCACAGCAACTGAAAAGTAACTCATATACCCAGGATAGCCTTGAACTCAAAATCTTCCCAGCTTGGCCTTCTGAGTAGCCGGATAGCAGCTGTGCACCAGCATGCTTGGCAGGCCCCTACTCAAGTCCCTATTTCATTTGCTGCCGTTTATAAATGATGGCGGCTGATACCAAAATGAAGCCAAAAGTAAGTTAGGAAGCTGTACTAAAGCACTCTGGCTCTTTTACCCTCAAAAAGACAGCACAGGGCTCATGAATATTGAAATGAGAGGTGGGAGCAGGAATGTTCTGTCCTGGGGGAGGAGGCTCCTCTCCTGCTATCCGCTCTGAAATCCCCCAAAGCACTTCTTTATGCCAGACACACTTGCCTACTGTGGACCAAGCCCTGGGCTAGAGACACAGACATAAATAATGCATGATCTCTGCTCTCACGGGACTTGCATTTTAATTAGAGAAGCGAACTGTAGTAAATACAGAACAACCACA
Organism: Acomys russatus; assembly: GCF_903995435.1. Lineage (NCBI taxonomy): Eukaryota > Metazoa > Chordata > Mammalia > Rodentia > Muridae > Acomys > Acomys russatus. The sequence continues at coordinate 63,497,026 of NC_067149.1, read as the reverse complement.
GGGTGCTGCGAAGATTGCTAAAAGCATATCATGGCGGGAGGGGGGGGGCGAGCAAAGGGTAGAAAGCGAGAGACGCATCAGATAAAAAATAAAACGCAAGGGCAAAACTATGAAGAGCCACCACATGTGGTGGTCAGCCTGACCCAGCCCACATACAGGCGGAAAATCTCATGTGGCTGCAGTGCATCAAGCCTATTACAGAGGATAGGGCGTGGCTGATGCGAGAAGAAAGGCAATGAAGACCTGCAAGTGGTGACGTGAGCCCTTCCTCGGCTGTCTATCATTCCATTCTGCGCTCTCATCTCTCCTCATCTGCCCAGCTATCACTGTAGCCGGTACTCACAAACACTCTCCATCCTTGCCCCTCTCTTCCTGTACCGCATCTCATCGCAGAAGACAAACTTGATCGGCCTCACTCTTCTCTGTCACGTACAGGTGCCACTCTCCCTGGAAAGATGTGAATAAATGTCCATTCACCTCCAATAGAATACAGGTAACTAGGGTACAGCCAAAGGAGCCATCCCATACAAGCCTAGATTGGTGAGCCAGCAAGTGTACTGGGCTTCTTTGCAGGAGCATGAGAGACAAGTGAGTTGCAGAAGCATGGGCAGTCCAAAGGCAGCTACGTCAGTAGAAATCCCACTCCAACGTGGGAGAAAACGCATGAAAGTGTGTCCCTGGAGCTCCCTGTGCAACATGAGGCAACTCCACAGGAAAAGAACTCTCCTTACTCTACCAAATATGCTCTTAGTCTCTCCCCATTAATAGAAGCATATGGAATAGAGAAATGGGGTTGATCTTGAAAGGCATCACATTCTAGGAGTGCAATGATTGGACTCTAAAGGACTTAAAGACAAGACACAGTTGGAAAATTTACAGTATACAATTCTCAGAAGCAAACCAAACACGGCCTGAAGATTGATTTACTAATATTTTCTTGTTTTCTTTTAATAAAACTTGCAGTTGTGGCCATGAATGTCATGAACAAAGCCCGGAACCATAACGTCTTCCATTAAGCTCCACATCCTAAAGGGCTCATCGCCTACCAACACCACCATAAGCTTACAACCAAGCCTTTACCACATGAGGCTATGGGAGACACTCCAATAGGAACTACAGCAGCAACAAACAAGAAACTACCCAGAGAAGACACATTTGATAATAAAGAACACAAGAAAATTTCCACTGATCCTGAACAGGAAGAGATGGCCACCTGGACACTAAAGAATCTATGCCTACATATGTTAGACAGTAAAGAAATGATGAGTTCTCTTCACATTGTCCTACGTCTCCCTGATCAATTACCATACTTTTTAGAGAATTATGGTTTTTGTCAAAAGTTTAATCAAATTGTTTTATAACTCCCAGAGTCCTGGGTTCCTAGGATGGGTCCTGTTACTGTTCAACTGCCTGTTGGTTTTGGTCTCTTTCTCTCCTTTGTTTCTTATACCCAATGCAGTAGTATATCCAGGATAGTCTGTCTCTCCAAAGCCTGAAAGAATGACAGAGAAACTTTATCTGTGACACTGCAATGACAGTGGCTGCCTAAACAAGATCTCAACAATAACAACACCAATAGATATGCTGATGGAAAACATGAAAAGCTCATGGAGCCCCACCCCTAGATGAACAACTGCAGGCAACTAAGTCTCTCTTAGGAAGGTAAAATTAGCCCCCTAACTGGTTATCCTGAAATTATATACATAAAAGTTAACCCTGAAATTATATACATACAAGTAACACTAAATGGACTTAACATGTATTTATATATTTATGAAAGTATATTTAACAATAACATAAAAGGAAAAGGAGCTATTAATTTGAGAGTGAGTTGGGTGGGTCATAAGAGGAGTAGGAAAGAGAAATGATGTAATTATATTTTAATCAAAAATTTTTAAATGTTTAGGAAGTTGTCTCCTGTGCCAATATGTTTTAAGATGTTCCATTTTACATTTTCAAAACAAGACTACTTTAAATGATAAAACCATGGATATTTCAAATTACTCCATATATGTTTAACCTTCTTGTTGCTATAAGAAAATGTCTAGCTTAAACAAACTTAAGAGAGGAAAGATTTGTTTTCTTGGCTCACAGTTCAGGGGATCACAGTCCACCCTGGTGGGGAAGGTACACTGACAGAAGCGGCTTTGCCTGCAGTGGTGAGAGTTTGCTTACATTCTGGCAGACCAGAAAGCAAAAACTGGGCCAAACTATAAACCATAATGGCTGCTCCAGTGGCCCAGCTCTAGCATGATCCCACCTCTTAAGGTTTCCACACTTCTCAAAAGTGCACCGCAGCTGAAGACCAGGTGTTCAAATACATGAGCCTGTGGGGAACATTTCAAATTAGTCACCTTTGTAATCCTCTACTAAGAAACAACAGTGTCCTATTTTGACTACCTCCTGTATTCTTTCAATGTGCCTAGATACAAGAGACTGGGGTGATCTCCTTGTACCAATTCTTGCCTTCCTCTAAATCAGTGTTTCTTAACCTTCCTGGTACTGCAACCCTTTAATATGGTTACTCATGTTGTGGTGACCCCCAGCCATAAATTTATTTTCATTGCTACTTCATAATTGTAATTTTGCTAGTTATGAATCAATGTAAATATCTGTGTTTTCTGATGGCTTTGGGGGGGTCACAACCCACAGATTGAGAATCACTGCCCTAAACAAACACAGATTCTAATCCCCCCAAAAAACTGGAAGAGAGATCTCTTTTAAGAGTTTATCAGGTCGGGGATTTAGCTGAGTGGTAGAATGCTTGCCTAGCAAGGGCATGGCCCTGGGTTTGGTCCTCAGCTGTGGAAAAAAAAAAAAAAAAAAAGAGTTTATCAATGCCTCGTTGCTCAGCTTAAAAGAAACTTGGACATCAACAGCAAACACCACACTTGCCTCTACACAGAATATAGGCCTAGAGTGTCTGCCCTGTTGCTCGTCATGACCCTGTTCTTTTTCTTAACTCTTAGTGATATAAACCACACACACACACACACACACACACACACACCCTGCTCAAAGATACTTTCTCTGACTGCTTCCATCTAAACTGCTTCCACTCAACCCTATGTTTCTCCACTAACGTTTGCTGTGTCCTATGTAGTAATTCATATCTTTTATTGTTATAGCTTCATTGTTATAACAGTTCCTGAAACATAGTAGGCATTCAATAAACATTTATTGTACGTGATAAAGTAACTTTCACAGTGTGCCATGAAGTAGTACGCCTATAGACCTATGGAAACACGGGTGAGACGTCCATGTTTCCATCGGCCATTGATATGCAACATGCACATGAGTTCCAAGTTAAAACATGACCTACAGCCTCCTTAATTTGCTAAGTTTATTCTAATGTTTAAAATTGTATACTCTTTGAATTTATTATAGAAATGCATTTTAGACTTGTATACATAGCATTCAAAGTCACTCAATCCGGTTATAAGTTTCCATCTCTGATTGTTTAGACTCTACTTACAACAGGTATCACTCTTACATTACTTCTCCTACCTGGAACACTGTCTTCTATCTCTGTGCTCACTCACAAACTTCCTTCTGCACATGCCACCCAATTCTACCCTTCAGGAGATGCCGCTAAGTTCTACAGCTCTGTTACACAGTCTCAAACATCCCCAGAGCATCCCCGGCTTTTCCCCAAACTCACAGTAGCATCAATAGCATCCATCAGTCCTTAGCAATTTCTTTAGCGAATCATCCGTTTATGATCCATGACACTTCTACTCAATAAGGCATGAAGCTGTTGGGTAGGACAGATGTTTTTGTGTCAGTCATAGAGTTAGGGCTGAAGAGGCCATGGAAGTGGCTCAGTTGGTAGAGTGCTCACCACACATGTGAGGACATGAGTTAAATCCCCTTCTCAGGAGGAAGAAGAAGAAAAAAACCTAGCCAGAGCTATAAAACCAGAGACAGGAGGATCCTGAGACTTGCTGGTCACTCGGCCAAGTCAAATCAAAGATCTCTAGATTTTGGGAGAAACCTGCCTCAACAAAGAGTATGGAGAGTGATTGAGGAAGACAATCAACTAGCACATGCATTCGTGCGCGCACGCGCACACATGCACACACACACACACACACACACACACACACACACACCAGAATTAGGTCTATAGTAGATATCTAATAAGTTATTGATGATCAACTAATGTGTGGACATATATACTATACATAAGTGGTGCTGTCACTGACTCTGATACTATGCTGAGGAGTAGGGTCAGCAGCTGAGGGCTATTCTGAGTCAAGATTTTTTTTTTTTTTTTTTTTTTAGCTTGATTACTGTAGGAAGAATGTGATTCATCTGGAAATTTACAGTCCTTAAAATGACTTGACAAAGACTCAAAGAACAGTTTTTACAGAAGAGAATTATAAATATATAATACTCAGAACAAAAGGTGGAGAAAATAAAAAAGAATGTTCCTTCTTAGGCCTCTTTTCCCCCAAACTCAGAATAAACAAATGAAGTTCTCTAGGAAGCTGTTCAGTACATAGTTTTGCTCATCGGTTCTCTTTCTTTCTGCCTTTACTTCTCAGAGCGAGCTCAGAACATCAAGACGTTGATTCTCAGCCAATAGGAACCCTTCGTTCCTCAGCCCTGCATGCTTATTAAGCACTGATGAAGGCACAGACTACTGCTTTGAACTTGCAGGTCATGTTTCCATACCCAGCACCCCGCAATGTCTCTGGAGTCCTGAGAGGGACCGGCCCCAGAAGGACAACAGATGTCAACCTCATGTTTCCCTGATGCTCCTTCTCTTCAACTTGATTTCCTTTGCTCTTTTAACTCTTTATAAAAAGAGAACAGAAAAAAGAACAAAAGAGAGAACAGTATTCTTGGCTGGAAAATAAATGTGGCTTTGCTTTACTTTGCATAAATTTGCATAATGAAGCAATAACTCAAAATATGAGTAAAGAAATTCATCAGTCAACCTACAGCCATTGTACTCAGGTTCAACATGGGTGGCACTACACATGAAAAGTACCTATTATTTGTAAGCCAATCACAATGTGGATCAGGAAGACTTAAGACTCTTCTAAAGAGGCACAGCCTACCAACTCTATGAGGAATAATTCTGCTTTCACTAATAGCTCGATCGATGTGACCTGGGACCCTCTTTTCCCACCAGTGCTACTGAAGGCGAGTATAGCTTAGATGTGGCCGCTCCAGGGAACGCGTTTCTTAATTCTTTGTTTGGGGGCCCTAGCACTTCTTCTGCACACAGTAAGGGAATCCTCTCATTTGAAACTATTTTGTTTTTTCTTCACTATTGTTGGCCTGGTTCTTTTCTGAACATCCGGTTTAGCGTTGCTCTCCACTAGAATCAGCTGCGGAGTCCACCCCAGTGCTTTCTGAAGTCTCAGCAATTTCTCTAGATATTGCCCTCTGACATGAGGTTTTTGATCCATTCCTGTATGAACACACACACACACACACACACACACACACACACAGCAAGCACATGCCTCCTTCTGAGAGAAAGCGACACTAAGCAGATGTCGGAACATACAATTTTTCTTTTACGTCAGTCACTGAAAGGAATGATGATTGACCTGGGGGAGGGTGGCCAATCACTGGAAAATGATGGAAAATTGTAACACCTTTATGAAAATCTGCTTCTCATTTTCATTCACTGGCAAATATAACTGATTAAGAGTCAGGACCCTTTATATTCTCTATGACTCTCCTATACTCCCATCTGGAAATGGAACATATTTGAGCCACATGATTCCTTCTGACTTCAAGAGGTCGAGCATTTGGAGATGATTGAAAGTACATTGAGAAGAAACTTCTGCGATGTCAAGTATCTTAAGATCTTTAGGAATTAATAAAGTCCCACAGATCAGAGTTGAACCAAATAAGTACATTAGCTACATGAAAGGCTTAGACATTTTCCTACTCTCTTCTGCTGCGAACTAGTTTCTCAAGTCCAGTTGTCTTTGTAGCTGAGTTCGGTTATTTTTATTGGTTTTGTTTAGAATTGTATGCATGAGTATAATGTGTTTTCATATTATCCACATCTTTAATTCTTCTTGTGTCCCCTACATCAGTACCGGAAACTCTCGTCTGTGTGTGTGTGCGTGTGTACATGTCTTGTACAGGAAACCACACTGTTGAGAGCTCATGGGCACAGTAGTCCTGTAATGTACAGAAGTCACTGTCTCTCCATAGTCTTCTTGGTCCTCTGGCTCTTATGATCTTTCTGCCCCTCTTCTATGATGCTTCCTGAACCTTCAGTGGAATAGTTCTGTTGTAGATCCCCTTTGAGATCAGAAATCTATAGTTGCTTAATCTCTCCACATTGACCAGTCATAGTTTTCTGTAATGGCTGTTGCAAAACAGGAGGAGGAGGAGGAGGAGGAGAAAGGAAAAAAAGAGAAAAGCTTCTAGGATGAGGGATGAGAGCTAATTAGAAAGCCTTTGCTAGTAGTTTTAACAGTTTTTCCCACAGATGTTCTCTCTAATGCTCAGCCAGCTCTATGAAACTAGCCCATCTCAAGCACATCCTCCTGGTGAGGTCACATGTGGTGGCTTTTCTGCCCATCACTAAAATATGTGGAACCAAAAGAAGGCAAATTAGCAATGTTTCCACAAATATCAAGTAATTAAATGATTATAGCTCCAGGCCCTGTCAAGTGGGTGGCCACACACAGTCTTCTTTCTAATGTGCCCCAAGCAATTCTAATGAGGCGAAGACATTTGCTGAGAGATGTTTTGATTATGATAAAATGAAGACCGCTCTACCAAGTGTCCTCAGAATTAAAAATGAAAATGAGTACATTGAAAGAATTATAGCATCCAAAGGCTCAGAGCCAGAGAGGAAATCATCAAGGTAGTCAGTCAACATTTTCTTAGAAACAGAGAAAATGAAGTAATCGTGACTACTGTTCCTATGTGCCTTTGAGTTGGCTTTCCAGGAGCTGACGTCAGTCCATACATGACTCAACCTGTGTTTCTGCACGACTGAGGCAAGACTTTACAGGCCATTGCTAAGATGGTAGACTGATGTTTGAGGGCAAAGCTACGAATGTCTGCCTTGTACATTACCATCACCACTGTCAGGCCCTGAATGATAAATAATTTACCCAATGCTCAGAAATGTTCTAAAGATTTTCAAAAGTTACTGGTATTCATTTAATGCACACAGAATATTATAGTTAGTGTCACCTATCAACTCAATAGACTTGGGAAGAGAAAACCTCAGATGGAAAAAAAACAGCCTCTGGCAAATGGCCTGTGGGCAAGTTCTTGGATGACAGTTGATGAAGGAGGGCCCAGTCCTCTGTGAGTGGAACCATCCCTAGGTAGATAAGAAAGTTAGGTAAGTGCGAGCCTGAGAACAAGCCAGTAATCTCTGTGACTTCTGCTTCGGTTCCTGCACGTGTTCTTGCCCTGACTTCCCCACGATAGACTGCAACCTGGAAGTGGAAGCCAAATAAACCTTTTATTCCCCTAAATTGCTCCTGGTTTGAGTGTTTTATCTGAGTTCAGAGGGAAAGTAGAAGGCAATAGACTGTTTGTTGACGGTAAGGTCATTTTTGTTTGTATTAGGCAGAGAAAGAAGGAAGAAAGGAAGGAAGGAAGGAAGGAAGGAAGGAAGGAAGGAAGGAAGGAAGGAAAAGCAATAGAAAACATGCTAATAAACTGAAACACATGCAAGTGTGAAGACCAGAGTTCAAACCCCCAGTACTCAGGTAAAAGCCAGGAAGATGTGGCATTCCCCTCTAACCCCAAGACATAAGAGTCAGAAGCAGGGGGTCCTGGAGCAAGCTATGGAACCAAACTAGCTGAAAATGTGAGTCCTGGGTTTAGTGAGAGACCCTGCCTCAATACATATGGTAAAGAACAATTAAGGAAGACACCCAGTGTCAGCCTCTGGCTTTCATGGCATGTGCAAGTACCTGCACACTAAAAATAAAATAAAATAAAAAATGAAAGAGATATAACAGCAAAGTGAATACACAGGAGACAGAAACCAAAATAAGGAACCAGACTCAGGTAGAGAATGAGGTTTCCATCTATCCTAACATAAATTTATTGTACCCAACTCACACAAAAAGCAATCTTTGAATGTATGATTTTGAAAGAAACCTAGCCCCATCACTCTCAACAGGAAATCTATGAATACCAGGAGGAAATTTCTTGCCTAGGCTTCTGAAGACCATTCTATCTGTAATCCAAGGGTCTAGCAATCTGAGGCAAATGGATTGTTATGAGGTTAACACCAGCCTGTCTAAGAAAGTAAGTTTCAGGCCATCTTGGGCTACAGAGTGAGACACACAGATAGATAGATAGATAGATAGATAGATAGATAGATAGATAGATAGATAGATAGATAGCTTATAATAATATGTATTACTTATATAAATTAAATATTACAAGAGCCTAGCAGCCATCTTCAATAAAAGCCAGTGTCTCCTTTTCCTAGTTGACTGTGATTCTTTCCATTTTGTTCAAAGAAGAGCCTCCTGCAGCATCTTTGAAAGCTTTAGTCCAGCCATTCATTTACAGACAAGCTAGAGCTATCTGAACTTCAGCTAAGAAAATGCCCAAGATTCAACTGTGATGCATTTCCTTAATTAGGGATTGATACAAAAGGACCTAGCCTATTGTGAGTGGTGCCCTTCCTGGGCAGGTGGTCCTGAGTTCTATAAGAAAAGCAGGCTGAACAAGCCATGGTGAAGGAGCCAGAAAGCATCACTCCCCCATGACCTCTGCATCAGCTCCTACCTCCAGGTTCCTGCCTTGTTAGAGTTCCTGTCCTGACTTCCTTTGATGACGAACAGTGACATAGAAGTGTGAATCAAATAAACCCTTCCTCCCCTATTTGTCTTTTTGGTTGTGTTTTTTTCACTGCAGCAATAGAAATCTTAGCTAAGACAAGCATGGGAGTAACTTGTCCATAACACAAGGGTGCCAAGTCACTAGAGCACAGATTGTGACTCATTTCCAATAATAATCAAACTCACCTATCAAATTTCCAAACAAATATTTACAGCACTTGCCATTTTAGATCAAATAAATTTGAATTCGTATCTTACCCCTCGTGTGGCACAGTAACATCCTGCAGCATGATTCAAAAAAAAAGATCCTGTGTGTGTGCCTTGTTTGTTTATCAGAAGTGTGTTTAGAGACAGCTACTCTAATGACTTGAGAGACTCACACATAAGAAACATCCCTGAGGAGCTGACTGTAGTCCGCTGCCAGCAGTCTGCCAACTCTTCCACATTCCTATCGTGAGGACAAGGAAGTTCACTGTCTCCTTTAAGAAATTCCCCCTGACTGCCCTCACTTCTGCCACAGGATAACAGAAGCAACTCTGAAGACGCCCTGGTCTAACTTCAGAGTTCAGAGTGGGATATCAGCCATTTTAGGGGAACTTTGAAGAGTGTGCTTTTCCCTGCTCCAACCCAGATATGCTATCAGGAACTGAGAATGGGTGAAGAGCCTACGGAAAGTGTCAGCCAGAAGTGATTTGCTTGTCGTATTTACTCTTTTTGTTTCTTTGAGGGAGGGTTTCATGGAGTCTAAGCTGGCCTCAAACTAACAATGTACTGAGGATGACCTTGAACATCTGATCATCCTGTGCACATGGTCTCAGTCTTAGAAAACTATTCCATTGGATTATGTCCCAATTCTTCTGAAGTTCTTCTAAAATATGAGAGGAAATTTACACGTTGTTGTTTACAGAGGTTAAAACTGTCTCATGAGATGAAAACTAAACTTACCCACAACCTGATATAAGGAAGAGTTTACACAGTGCAGGATGGTTATATCCAGTGAACACATGGTGGCAACATCCATTCTCAATATAACAACAAATATAACAAGAAACACAATATACCACAGTTACTATCATCACCACATGCACAGATGATCTGGACTTCTTCCCTCCTAAGGGATTTTTTTTTCTTTTGACCAGTAACTTTTTATCCACACCACCACCACCCCACAATCCTTTCTACTTCTAAGAATGAATTCTTTTAGGTTTCCCTGTAGATATGTCAGAGTACATGCTAATAATATTATATGCCTAGTTTGCTTCAGTTAATATAACATTATCATGGTCCTTCCATGTTATTACAAGTAACAGGACCTTCTTTTGAAGAGCTAAATGCTATTCGATTTACTCCACCATTGCATGTCCTTTTTAGTTATCGTTTATCCATTGGGGGCACATTTAGATGGGTTCCATATTTTGGTTAATACAGTGCAAGAAAAAGGGTGTGTATAACTGTCTGGTATCGATTTTATGTCTTTTGGTCATGTGCTCAGTGGCAGAAATGCTGGGCCATGGAGTCATTCTGTTTTTAATTTTCTGAGGTGCCTCCAGAATTTTTTCCATACTGGTTATACTAATTTATACTTCCACTAACCGTATATGGGACCTCCCTTTCTCCATAACCCCACTGGTTTTTTTGTTTGTCTGTTTCATTGTGTGTTTCTGACTATTATCATCTGGTCTAACAGGAGTGCAGTGATGTCTCCTGGTTTGACTTGCACTCTTCATGATGATTTGCACTCTGCAAGATGATTACTGACACTAGACAATTTTACATGCTCATTGTCCATCTGTATTTCTTCTCTGGAAAACACCTTTTCAGGATTAGTATCTAAATTTTCTTTTCAAATTAATTTTATTTTTTACATATATATTTATATTATTAGATGTATATACAATAAACTACGTATAGCAAGAAGAACCATGACACAATCGGGAATTATAAATGTTACATTCTTAGTGTTTTGGCTATTTGTATTTGGCAGCCTTGAGGAAAACATCTTTCTTATCTTGGTGTGTCTAAAATTCTGAATGTAAATCAATCTCTGTCACATCTTGTCATTACTAACTTAAAACATCTATCTAGACCTAAACATCTTAACCCTTAAACAACTAAGCTTCATTGTAAAACTAAGCTACCTGGTCGTCAACTCCATCAGAGACTTGAGAAGGAATAAACTTGATTACCTAGCTTTCCAAATAAGAAGATGACAGAGACATCTTGCTACCTGAATAGTCACCCAAAACTCTCTATTTATGTTGGAGCATCTTCTCCAGCCTTCTGGACCAATATATCTGACAGGCATATTTGTGAGGCAGGAACTATATTATTTAATTTTCAATTGGGCTGTTTATTTCCATCCTGCCAGGTAGCTGAGTTCCTTGTGTACTTTTTATACAATTGTCAGATATAGTGTTTGAAAATATTTTCTCCCATTAAATTGTCACTTCACAATTGACTCCATAGCCATGAATAGATTTGTCTGGTGTGAACATTTTGTCTGTTCTAGGCTGTGTCACTATGTTTCTGAACTTCATTTAAATTAAAGCATCATAGCTCAGACCAGTATAGCAGACCTTCCCCCTAAGTAAAGCATTGTCACTCAGACCAATATGGTGGAACTTCCCCCTAAGTAAAACATCATCACTCAGACCAAGATGGTGGCTGTTTCCTCTAAATTGAAACAATTACGGCAGTTTGGGGTTTTACCTTTAAGCATTGTATCCCTTTGGAGTTGATTTTGTCTACAGTGTGAGAGAGGGGTTCACGTCTATCCTCTGTATATGGTGTCTGGTTTTCCCAGCACCACCTATTTATTGAAGAGGCAGTCCTTTTTTTTTTTTTTTTTTTTTTTTTTTTATGATGTGTTTTGGGTATGTTTGCAAAATCCAGTGTGCTGTAAATGCCTAGATTTATTTCAGGGTGGGTTGCATTCTGGCCATTGTTTTCATGTCTGTTTATATTTCACAGCCATGCTGTTTTGATTTCTGGGGGTTCATATTATGCAGGCGCTTCTCAGAATAAGAACGATAAGGATACACACTCAGCTTAACACACGGTGGGTTAGAAATATTGGTAAGTCAAAATGCACTTGATACGGCTAAGTTACCAGACAGCAAAGCCTAGCAACGCAGCACTCTGTAGATTATGGGTTATTTACCCCCACAAGCACATGGCTCACTGAAAGCTCCTGCTTACTGCTGTTGCCGAGCACCACAAAGGAGTGTCATGGTGCATGCTGCTAACCTGGAAAAAGGTCAAAACTTGAAATCCACAATCCAGTGTCCACTGGCTGTACACTCACTTTCACATCATCATGAAGTCAAAAGCCATCTTAAGGCGGGACCATCTGTGTTTTAAAGTTGTGTATCCTTGTTAATTATTGACTATCTGTGTCACCAACTGGAAGAAGAGTGTGAAAACTGCATGTGATTAAGAAGACGGGGGCAAAGGCCAATAATGAGCAAGTGGTTTTAAATGACGTCAGGCCGCTGTGCTCAGAACCCTAGCAGCCAGGTTCTAACAAAAACAGCAGACATGAATAAAAGATTGGAAACATGTATTCCAACATATACTGGAATGAGAGCATGTGGTGATCAACATTTGTGTTGGGAACTGAGAACACTGTGCTGCTCTCTGCTTCTCCCTTGGCAGAGAGACAGAAAGAGAGAAGCAGCCTATGATGAGATTTCAGAGACCACAGAACCTCAGATACTTCCATAACCAAGATCAAACCTAGGAAGGCTCTGATAAGTTATCTACTATAAAAGGGAAGCCAAGACATATATTTTAACAGGAACGTTTCTTTTTTGGTTTATTGTGCAGGCCATGTTTCCCAGGATGCCATGCTCCCTAGCTTCTATCCCATCACTATCACCTAACCCAACAATTGTCATAGCAAGCATGGCAGCTATAGTCAAGAATGCCGGGTAGAAAATGGACACTGGAGTGAGGCACATGAGCTGTCCCTAGAACAATACTAGAAAAATAAAGTCTATGCAAAATAGACTACACCTGGCTAAAGATAGGAAGGAAACTGCACAGTGCAAAGCAGTCAGAGGTCAGGATCCTTGAGGGAGAATGTACACACCTCAGGAAAAGCATTCATTATTCCCAGAATTCAGAAAGGCATTAGGAAATAAAGTATTTAGATAAGAGTGTTGGTGCATACCTGCTATCTCACAACCCATGAGGCTGGGGCAGGAGAACAGTTAAGTTGGAGACTCACAAAACATAACCATTATTATTTTCAAATGCAAATTAGAAGTTGTGGCTAGTTTTCACCATTCTTTTCTCAATTCTATTTTTCTGTATGTTTTTACAGTGAACAATGCGTAGGAATGAACTACACATTAACACACAAAGGCTCATACACACATTTTACAAAGGGGGAATTCATAAGTCTTTAAATTTGGACACTGTTGACTTAGACTTAGAACTCTTAACTCTTTTGGGTGTCAACTTTTAATTTCACTGAGCCATACAATAAATCATTCTGTTTCCAAAAGAAAATCTAAAATTAATTTCAAATCCAATGCTTTGGAAGAAGGAGGAGGAGGAGGAGGAGGAGGAGGAGGAGGAGGAGGAGGAGGAGGAGGAGAAGAAGAAGAAGAAGAAGAAGAAGAAGAAGAAGAAGAAGAAGAAGAAGAAGAAGAAGAAGAAGAAGAAGAAGGGCTTTTACGTTTACGAACAATGCTTTAGTCCATACAAGAAGCTGATTTAGCCAATCTTCTTTAAGAGGGAAATCAAAGTCAATGCAAATTAACAAGACCACAATGTCTAAGAATGATGAAGAAACTATAAGAACATGATTATAAATATGCGAAGACAGCAAAAATAAAAAGTACTCAGAAGTCTAGACAGAAAATGGGAATTGTGAAGAATGTATCATTCTTATCCAAGTATCAATAACTTTTAAAACCAATGAGTATCAAACACATAGGTGATTCGATGATGGGGACACATGCCAGGAGAGAATCAGATTGTTACATGATTTCTGGGAGTCTAACATGGTTGCACAAGCCTATTGTGCTGGTACATGCCTATAATCTCAGGGTGAGAGAGGATGAGGTAGGGGCATCACAAGCTTTAGGCTAGCCTGGGCTACACAGTGAGACCTTGTTTCAGAAAGGACAAAATTTACAAGACTATCAATTTCCCCCACTGTCTTGCTCCCTCACTGATATGTTGGACAGGGATTTAACATGTAGTTCTTATGTACTTACAAGAATACCACTACCTAACATGGGAAAGTCATACTTAGCATGGCTGCATGGCTTTCTACAAGTTATAGGGAACTCCATGTATAAATCCCAGACCCTCTGGAACCAATGGCGCACTGGGATTAATAAATACCTAAGTAGGCAGACTTTCTTTTCTTCTTGAGACAGAAGTTGGTGTGTAGGTACAGCATGGCAGCAACTATAGTGTTGAAGGGAGCAGGGAAAAGAAACAAGGAAGTGAACCCAGCCAATTGCAGGGCTCTCCATCTTACATACACAATACAATATGAATCCCAGGTAGACTGTAGATGCTTATAATAAATTACAATGAGCCACTGAAAATAAACAATGCAAAGGTGTAAGTAGAAAGCTACACACTAGCTATATTTTTAAATACTTAAATGACGCAGGAGAGTAGGGAAGGAGTAAGCTGACTTTAAAAGAGAGAGACAGTGGGAACAATGAAAACTCTATGGCAGATATAGATTTAAGCATATCAATAACTTTATTAAATGTTCAGTAAGCAAATTTTCCTCAGCAATGGATAAAGAGCCAAGGCACAATATCTTAGACACAAATAATCTGAAAAACATCATGAGCCACAAGGATATAATGAGTCCAAATAGAACCAGCAACTGTGAGCACACATCATTTCATGGTGTATATGTACACACATCCACCAAAGCAGAACACGGGACCATAAAGCAAACTGGCTCCCTGTCCCTTCACCATATAACAGCACTAAGTCAGAAGTCAATAATGAAAACATACATGGATTTCAAATCATGTGAGACCTTGCAGGCTTCTAAGAACATCAAGAGTAGAAACATTTTAGATTGTTTAATTCAGCTTCATCAAGCTTAAAGCCAAAATAAACCAAGTTAAAATGGTTTGTTCTTTGAAATACACATTGAGAAGACGCAAGGACAATCACCACGAAACAAAGATAAGCACCCAAACATATGCTCAGTGAGAAGGGCACGCAAAGAAAGCAATGTACACTGTATGGTTGGACTCATAGAAAAGTCTAGAAAATGCCAATCAACCTATAGCAAGAGGAAGCAGATCAGTAGTTGCCTGGGACAGAGGAGGGGTCAATTTCAAAGAGGCAGAGGGAAACGTGGGGTTATTTCTGTTTATATTTAGTTGGGGTACCTGAGTGTGTCACATACACTGTCTCTCCATGTGAAGTCCATGAAAAAGAAAGATAAAATCACAACTCAAAGGCCACACCAGAGCTCTAAGTACATTGAATTTAAGGTCCCAGAAGTTACTTTTCCAACTATTTAACACCAAATCCATATTTAAATTTAAGGCAGCTAGCCCAGTTTTTTAATATTTATTCTTATTAGCCCAGATTTTTTTTTTAATGAAGAGGGCAAGATGCCCAGCCTGTTACATGGTGCCCATGGAACAGTTTGCCTGCCATCCTGAATCATCATGGGTGGCATTTCAACAAAAGTCAGTGTTCTAGAAAACATGTCCTAATGTACCATTCTAAAACATGTTATCCATCACATTAGCCACAGAGCAGGTTGGGATATGGTGACAAGACAGACTGGGCGGTCGGGGGGGTGGGAGGCAAAAGGCTGGAGTTGCTAGTTCCTATTTATGTACAGGCCCATGTAGTCCAGAGCACAGGCTACCTAAGTACATCCTGGGATAGGTTACAGTTTCAGAAAGTCTAGACTTCGTGTGCTAAAAAGTACCACAAGAGGCTGCCAGAGTCAGTTGGTAGCACGCAACTGCACAAGCAAGAGGACCTGAGCTAGCTCTAACTCAGGACATGGCAGAGCACACCTGTCACACCAGTTCCTGGGTCAAGCAAACTCAGGAGGATTCGTTGGCCAGCTCTAGTTTCATGGAGGAACTCTGTCTCAAAATATAAGGTTTTGACTAGAGAGAGAACTCAGACAAAGATGCT
Source organism: Acomys russatus (assembly GCF_903995435.1). Taxonomy (NCBI): domain Eukaryota; kingdom Metazoa; phylum Chordata; class Mammalia; order Rodentia; family Muridae; genus Acomys; species Acomys russatus. The sequence goes on along the minus strand of NC_067149.1, from coordinate 63,481,085 downwards.
TGCAGCCAAACCAACTTGAGTTTGATCCCTAAAAACAACATAGTAGAAAGAGAAATGATTCCTGCAAGTCATCCTCTACCTCCATGGGCACAACATACCACACACATATGCACACAGATGTGCACACACACACATGCACACACACATACACAAAATAGATAGATTATAGATAGATAGATAGATAGATAGATAGATAGATAGATAGATAGATAGATAAATGACAAATACTAAACACCTGTATGCATGTATATGGAGACTCCCAGAGTTGACCTCTGGCCACATGCATGCCTACAGATATTCACAAGAGCACACACATACACAGAGTATCAGAAGACTTGCTCTGGGTTACAGGATAAAAAGATTGTGAGCTAGAGTTGATGCACAGCTGTTTCCTTTTAACGGAAACACCCCACCCTACAGGGATCGGAGAACGTCTGTGAGGAAGCTAAGGAAACCAAGGAAACTTGCAAGGCTCTGGAAGTTTAGAAAATGATATGATCCACAGGCCCCTTTTCGAGATTATAAATGCAGTAATAATTTCTTGGGAGAAGAGACTCTCCACTGGAGCTGCCTGCACATTGGGCAAGAGGCAACAGGGACGGACGCGTCTTTACATTAATTGCCATCTGTCCTGGGTGGGCTTTTCAGATATGTCTTTGTGTCACCCGTGCTCCTATAGCTCCTGGTCCTCACTCCTCTGAGCAGCCCCAGTAAACTCATTGGTTCAGTAGCTAGACTTGAACAGAGTCTTTTCTTTGGTCTGTGGTCAATAGCCTATTTGGGGTAAACTGAGGTTTGCTCATGTCTCCTCAGAAAAAGTCATGCATCCTGGAAATCCTAAAATTGAGTGATGAGATGAAAGTTTTTAGAGAAACAAATGCAGAAATCTTTTTTTTTTTTTTAAGATTTATTTATTGCATATGAGTGCTTTATCTGCAGAAGAGGGTATCAGATTACATTAGATGGTTGTGAGCCACCATGTGGTTGCTGGAAATTGAACTCAGGACCTCTGGAAGCGCAGGTGGCGCTCTTAACCACTGAGCCATCTCTCCAGCCCCAGAAATCTTTTAAAATGCATTTGAGGACTGGGAGAGTGTGGAGTCTGTCGTCAGACACTAATTCTAATTCTTACACCAAGCCAAACTGCACACATACGAAAATAAGTTATGAAGTAAAGATGGAGACGAGAGGACAGTGGGGACTCCAACTGCAGGCTGGAGGGTGACTTCTAATGCACACACTGGCAACAGGACTGCAGTGCCCTGAAGTTCAGCGAGGCCTAGCTCCCAGCTCAGGACATCTGTCAATGAGCATCTCTCCCAGGCGCCTGTGATGGAAGGCAGCCCAGACTTCTCAATGCTGGGCCTTAGGCAGTTTAAGCAGCCCTCTAGAAATCTGCATTGAGTCCCCTGCTGTCCTCCCAGAGCTCTCAAAATAAACTGGACCTGAAGAAAGAAAAGTCAAAGGGAATGAAGTAGAAGCATTTGACTGTGGAGGGGAAAATAATGAGTGTTGGAATGTCAGGAACCCAGAGGTGTCACCAGGGTATTGTGTGGAAGCCAGGGAGCCATACTACCTGTGCTAGGGTCATAGGGAAGCCATTTTCCCACTCAAGAGATGGGGTGACCCAGGTTCCTCCCAGCTGTAAGATTTTGAAGTCTAGATATGAGTAAGACCAAAATGGAATATGTTGAAATAAGACAAGGGATTCCATTTGACGTGACTAAATCAGCAACAGACACCGATCCCATGCCTTTATAAACCCACATGCACTTCCTCCACAGAGGCCAACCTTATAAAGACTTAAGTGACCATACCAGCAATAACAGAAACAATGCAAGATGCCTGGGCCCTTGTTTTTGTTAATGCCGTGCTGCCCCCTGCAGTTGGACACCGATGTAGCATTTGAGTTTGAGGTTTCTTTTTTTATTATTTTATTTAAATAATTTATTCAGATGACATCTCAACTGTTATCCCCTCACTTGTATCTTCCCGTTCCCCCTATCCCTCCCTCTTTCTCCCTATTCCCCTGCCCTAGGCCTGCGACAGAAGGGGACCTCCTCCCCCACTATATGATCACAGCCTATCAGGTCTCATGCAGATAGCCTGATTACCCTTCCTCTGAGCACCACTAGGCCTCCCCACCAAGGGGAAGTGGTCAAATAGGGGGCACCAGAGTTCATGTCTGAGTCTGTCTCCGCTCTCCACATAACTGTGGAGAATGTGCTGTCCATTGGCTAGATCTGGATAGACAGTCTAGGTTTACTGCGTGCATTGTCCTTGGTTGGTATAGTAGTTTGAGCAGACTCCCCTGGGTCCAGATCCTCCAGCCTTGGTGGTCTTCTTGTAGGTTTCTAGGACCCTCTGGATCCTTCCATTGCTCCGTTCTCCCATACCTCTCTCACCTGGAGTCCCAGTAGGAAATCCCAGCATCTGTCGCAATCCCCCACTGAGTGAAGACTCTTAGAGGACATGCCTGTTGGGCTAGTGTTCAATTATAATTGAGTGTATACCATGTGTATCTTTCTGGGTCTTGGTTAACTCACTCAGGATGATCGTTTCTAGTTCCATGCATTTGCCTGCAAATTTCAAGGTTTCCTTGTTTTTAATAGCTAAGTAGTATTCCATAGTGTAAACATACCACAATTTCTTTAGCCATTCTTCAACTGAAGGACATCTTTATCTAGGTTGCCTTATTCGTAATAGCCAGAGTTTGAGGTTTCTTAACGGCAAAACCTACCTTGAATTATTTGAATTGTTATTACTCTTTGCATTTGTGGGTGGTGGTGGTGGTGGCATCTCCTTGTTTGATTAGGATGGTTAGAAAAAGACAGGATAAAAGATTTTAAACAAGTAATCACAGGGAAGAAAACCGCTTCTCCCTTGTGCAAGCCAATGTGAGGGGGAATCAGCTGTCTTTGCTTGCTCTATAAGAGTCTGGCTTTCTTTTTATCTGTCAGGCTCACAGCTGAAGTGAAAAAATACCCCCCATTCTGTATTAGTCAACCTTGAAGGGTTTGTAAAATAAAATAAAATAAATAAAAACAGTGACACCAATGTGGCAGCCGTTGAGACAGCATAATAGCATAAAACCTACCAGGTATGTGCTGCTTAAACATGTCTGAGGCGATTGACTATTATTGCTACAGTTCATTAAGTTTCTGTCTTTGATGTGGGAGTTGCAATGAGGAAATGCGTGATGGATTCAAACATGTGAACTCTGGGCTCAGGAGTTGCCTGGGTCTGAAAGGCAGTTCTGGTTTTTACCAGCTACAGTAATTTACATCGCTCCTCTTTTGTGCCTCACTTTGATCACCTAAAGAAAAGAATACGCCACCCTCAGCTACATAGTGAGTTCAAGGCTAGCCTGGGCAACATGAGACTATGTGTCGTGTGTGTGTGTGTGTGTGTGTATGTGTGTGTGTGTACATATGTGTGTATGTGTATATGTTTATAGTATATATTTATAGGTAGATATATACATATATGTGTGTAGATATGGATATAGAAAAACTAAATAAATACAAGAGGAAGATACATCAAGCTCCCCACTGCCCCATGTGTCTTCTCTTTCATCTTTGCCATCCATGCTCCTTTTCTGCTTTTTTTTTTCTTTTGTAACAACCATCATCATGTAGAAAATAAGAGTCAGAGAATCAGAGCAAGAAACTGTCTACAGTGATATTCAGTCCTATCAGCTGCACAGAGAAGGAACTAGGAACTGGAGAGATGAGCCCTGAGTCCCAGAGGGCTACGCCCAGAGTCAAACCGAAAGGACTGTCTTCATATCAGACACTGGGACAGCACATGTCCTGCAAGGTACATTCTCTCATACGGAACCCTGAGCACTTTCCCATCCTTCCTCTTCTCAGTTTTCTGCTTTCTCTCCCCTTCCCACTTTCTCTCTCTTATACTCAAATATACTTCATTCTAACTCAGGGCCACAGACTATTGCCTTCCTCAACTATGTCTTAATGACCCTTCTAATTTGGTTGCTCTAATTCCTTTTGGGTAACATAAATAGCATGGTGGCTCCAATGTAGAGCAACATAAGAATTGTGTGCTTATTTAAGTGATATATGAATTTGTGTACATGGAGAAAGGAAAACACAAACTTTAAGGCACTCATGATTTTTCTTTTAGAGAATAATTTATCAAGAATACAAAAATGGGTCAATGAGGTACGATGGGGCATTCCTATAACTCCAAAACTTAAGAGATAGAGTCAGTAGAATTAGAAGTTCAAAGCCACCTTCAGCTACATGGTGAGTTCAAGGCCAGCCTGTGTTACGGGAGACTATGTGTCGTGTGTGTGTGTGTGTGTGTGTGTGTGTGTGTGTGTGTGTGTGCAGACAGATATAGATATATACATATATATGTGTGTGTGTATATATGTATATAGATAGATAATGTGTTGGGGGTGTATATGGAATTGGCAATGGTTTTAAAGTTCAGTGCATCTATCCCGCATGTACAGGAATACATCCCATAAAACTAAGAGGGCACACACAGTCAAGTCCCTTGAATCTTTCATGTCCATGGTTGTGTTTTATCAACCATCTAGCCACTGTACTTGGTTACGAAGGCATATTCAAACTGCACAATTTAAATTCATCATTACTTTTTAACTATTCTTTGTAATGAATTTAGTACCACATTAGACAAAAGGGCCCACTACTAAGGATTACAATTTAATGAAGAAAACATAAAAATAAATATACAAATAATTTAGTTCCTTAAGCATTAAAATGGAAATGCCCCTCCTGCCCCCACCCCGCCCCCATCCCATCCCTACCTCAGCCAAGAAGTGAATGTACAACTGAAGGCATGTAACCGCTGCCTCGCTGGAAGACATAGAAAATTAACCCTAAGAACTACACACAGTTACCAACAGAGATTCCTGCTGGAGGAAGAAGGCATGGTGTCACCTGTGCTAGGGAAAATAATTCATTATCTGTAGTACCTAGGTTTTTACCATGGAAACCCTAAAAAGCTCTGGGTAAAACATTTGGGGGAAGTGCTAACTCACTGCCAGCTCAGTGCTTTTGAGCCTTGTTCTGAACAAAGGCCAGGTTGGCCAGCACACTAAAAGTGAAGAAATGGGACAAAATTAAGCAAGAAAACAGGGATAATGTCAGCGAATAAGAACCATGTTTCAGTTAGTCCAAGAGAACCATTGGGCAGCACCAAGAGTCACTGGCAAAGGACCTGTGTTCGAATCCCAGCACCTACATGGAGCCTCACACCCATGGCAACTCCAGTTCCAGGAAATCTGATGTCTTCTTCTTCCCTCCAGCAGCATGCATATGATCACACACACACACACACACACACACGCACGCACACACACACTCCTGGCCTGCTCAGGAATGTGGCTATGTCAGATCCATCCCCTAGTTTCATGGGCAATCAAATAAACAACTCCATCTTGCCTTGGTGGTGAGGACGCCAGCCTGGGGAAGCCCACTCTCTCTGTTCTACTATTTTGACAGGTGCAACTCAAACTCAAATCAATGGCTTTACACAAAATTCATTTACTTTGCAAGTAAAATAGATCAGTCAATGAAAGACAAACACCACATGAAATCACATATGTGTGTATTTTTTAAAAAATAGTTAAACTCACTTCAGGAGAAGCAAGTGGTGGTGGCCAGAGGCTGGGGGAGGTGGGTATGCACAGAGCAGATGTTGGTCAAGGTTTTCAGATTTCAGCTAGGAACCATCTAAGAGGCCAATACTCCAGCTTGCTAACTAACTACAGTTAATAATCGTGTTTATACTTGAAGATTTCTAGATTTCAAGTATTCTCAAGTCAGAATAAGTAGGTGCCAGTCTTACATGTACTAACTAGCTTAACTTAGACATCTCACATGTAAACATTTTCCCAAAATATCATATTGTTCACCATAAATATATAACAATAGATGGTTCATAGGGCTTAGGATTCCTAGTGGTGGAGATGTGTGCCAGTCCCACAGTCCATTTTCTCTCTCTCTCTTTCTTTCTCTCTCTCTCTTTATTTTTTTCATTTTTTTATTTTTTTCTCTCTCTCTTTTTAAAGATTTGTTTATTTATTATGTATACAACATTGTGCCTGCCTGCCAGAAGAGCGCAGTAACTCTCATTATAGATGCTTATGAGCTGCCATGTGGTTGCTGGGAATTGAACTCAGGACCTCTGGAAGAGCAGCCAGTGCTCTCAACTGCAGAGCCATCTCTCCAGCCCACAGTACATTTTCATTATGATTCATGTTTGGGGGAGAGCTTTGTGAGCCAAGAGAACCCCTGGCTCCGCCTTAAGCCTCAACAATAGGATTACAGCTCTTAGGGAATTCTAAGTGAAATGCAAATATGTGAAGCAAGGTTAACCATCTGTCCCTTGTTCACTTCAGAGGGCTTTAGAGGATGGCTAGGGAAGGTTAAAAGCAAAAGTTACCATGGAGATGCAGAAGGCATCCACCTGCGGGACGCATCCTCAGTGTGGGAAGAAGCGGCCATGTCGAAGCTCTGCTGTTAACCTTCTTGAAAGTTGAACATACACAGCTTTGTGTGCGTAATTCATTAAGCCAGATGAAAAAAGTGCACCCAGGGTCGCCTAGGATATAGTAAAAATTGAAAGTAAGCCAGGCAGGCTCCTCTGTCAAAGAAGAATAAGATGTTCTATGGTGCTTTTCTCTCATACATTGAAAGAAAGATCAAAAGGGAAACTAATTCCACCAGAAAACCATGTCCACCAGAAAGATAGAAAGTGGAGATGCTTGCAATGATTAAACACAACCCCTTCAGGATGAGAAAAATAAGGAATTGAGTGAGAACTTACTGAAGACAGGAAGGCACAAGAAAAGTCTGTGTGTGGCTTGGGATAAATCTAGAAGCTTCTAATCAAAATAATCATATTTACATGTAAATTTTCAGTTATTTTTTATTTGTGTATAATTCAAAACCCTGAGATTGAAATCTTGCTAGGCAAACATACAAGTCAGTCTTTTCTGCTGAGTGTTGATTCTTTTAGCAACTAGGAGCCTTCAGACAAGCTGATTCGGCAGGTGAAAGCACTTGCTATGTAAGCCTGATGCCCTGAGTTGTTTAATCCTGCAATCCATGTAACAGTGTAAGGAGAGAACCAGCTCCACAACATTGTTCTCTGACAACACACACACAGAGTAAAATAATTCAAAAAAAAAAAAAAGAACTGTCAGAGGAGATCACAAGATGGTGGTAGGGCTGCCAATAGTCCAATTATGCAAAGGACTCTAGAGTGACTGTTAAAATAAAACTGAGAAGAGCAAGAATGGGTTCAGACGGTAACTTAGGAGGACAAAGAGAGAGTTCAGACAGTTGGCTAAACCTGAACTGAGGGAGGAGATGATGATGATGCTGATGGCGACGACGACAGTGGTGGTAATATGTAAAAACTTCAATATATTGTGAGACTTCATTATAGCACTTATTAAAGCAGTTAGCATATATTCATTCAATTCATGCTCACAAAAAAAAGTTAAAAGATTAAGACTATCACTGTTTCCATTTTATAGATGAAGAAGCTGAAGAAAAAGCTACATCGCTTTCTTGAAAGGAACAGAGCAAGGGGGAACAGTAAAGTGGAAAGTGAGGATACAAGAAAGAGTAACGGTTTAGCTGAAAGTGGCTGCAGAGGCTCACAATGAATGATTATTAATATTTGATATTTATTTATTATTAAACTTTAATATTTAAAATATTAAAATAAATAAGCAGTTACTCCTTAACCAGATATATACCTAAATAACCACACAGAGAGACTAGGACCTAGTCTCTCTGCTAGTATAGTTTCCTCCCATTCAGATTTCCCACATTATATTTTATTTTTACTCATATCCTAGGTCCAGTTCATTTCTCTTTGTGCTTTCTGGTCCTTTTCACGTGCATCCCTCCTGTCCTTCCTCTTCTTTCTCCTCCACTCACTGGACCACGATGTCCCACCCTATTCTCTGTATCACTCAGCATCAGCTAGTTGGCTTTCACTGGCAACCCAGAGAACAAATGGTGACATATTTACACAAACTTGAGACAGGAGACACTTAGAATGAACATCACAATGCAATGTATTGAAACCAGATAGTGGGGTAGAGAAATCAGCATTTGAATGAACCAGGGTAAACTGTACACAGTCCACAGGAACATTATGCCAAGAGGCTCAGGTGTTTGAATAGCTGGGCTCTATGTTTAGGAAAGGCTAGGAGGTGTGCCCTTGTTTGAGGAAGTATGTCACTTGGGGTGGGCTTTGAGGTTTCTAAAGCTGATGTCAGGCCCTGTGTTACTGCTCCCCCCCCCCCACCTCTGCCACCTCCACACACACTCTCTCTCTACCTCCCCCACCTCCACCTCCACCTCTGCCTCTGTCTCTATCTCTTCTTCTCCCACCCTCTGCCCCCTGCCTAAGAATTAGGCTGTAGTTTTCAGCGACTGCTCCAGTGTCATTCTTGCCTGCTGCCATGTTCCTGGACATGATGATAATGGAATAACCCTCTGAAACTGTCAGCAGACTAACAGTTAAATGCTTTCTTTTATAAGTTGGCATGGTCATGGTGTCTCTTCACAGCAATAGAACAGTAACTAAGACAAAAAAAAAAAAAGAGAGAGAGAGAGAGATTCGGATAAAAAAATTAGAGAGAGTGGTAGTTCAAGAAGTATTTAAGGAAAAACTTGATAAATTTTGTAAAAAAAAATTTTTTTTTTATTCCAACTTGTAGTAGAAGCAGAGTTGTCTTGGCACTTAGGAGACTGTGCTGTCTCGCAGAAGACCAGGTTCCCAGCACACACGTGACAGCTCATACATGTCTGTAATTCCAGCTCCAGGAGATCCCATGCCTTCATCTGGTCTTCATGGGCACTGCACTCATGTGTACACACACATACCACACAAACACACAAATCAAAATAAATAACTCTGTGGCAGAAAAGATGGGTTGAGAACATTTTTATTCTTGCCAAGGACTCAAATTCAATCCCTAGCACCCACGTGGTGCCTCACAACTGTCTGGACCTCCAGTTCCAGAGGGTCAGACTCCTTCCTCCTCAGGCCTCTGCAAACATCTGGTATATATGGCAGGCAACACACTCATCCACATAAAATAAAAATAAATATTTTAAAATAATAGCAATAATAGAAGTTTAAATGCTTTAGACCAATTTAATCTTTAAAGATACATGTTAAAATAAAGAGAAGGAGCTGGGCGCAGTGGCACACACCTGTGATCCCAGCACTTAGGAGGCAGAAGCAAAAGGATGTCCGTGAGTTCAAGGCCAGCCTGGTCTACAAAGTGAGTCCAGGACAGCCAAGGCTACACAGAGAAACCCTGTTTCCGAATAAATAAATAAATAAAAGAGCTTTTTAAAAATGACTAAGCATTCATTCCAAAAAGTTATGTAATCCCAAGGCAACACCCCTGAAAAGGAGAAAAATGTCTCAACACTAGCACAGAAGCAAGCACTGATGAGCAAGCGAAGGAGTAGACCCACCTCCTGGGAATGAGAGGGAACATCTTGCAGACATTAAAGAGATGAAGAGAATGCCATGAGCCGCTTATGACAGTTCATGTAAATTTAGGACAAGTGGACAAATTCCCAGAAAACTATGACTCAGTGAGAAAGGAAGCATGAACAGTCTAACAGTCATGAAGGAACTGAATCGACAGTGAGAACTCCTTCGGCAACCCAGCTCCAGGAACCGTGCGGTGGCTCCACCAGCTAGTGAGCCACATGAACGTTATGCTTATTTGAAGAGCTGACATGCACAATGGAATAGTCAGTGTGAAAAAATCGCATACCAATCTTACTGTAAATAAAGAGGAAATTTTTCTCAACAAAATAGCAACAAACTAAATGTAACAATATCTAAAGCTGATAGTATATTTTAACCAAGAAGAGCTTCTACAAGCCAACTGAGCTTATAAGCTCAGTTTAGCATGAGAAAAGCAGTTTGACTCTCTACGTCATTGTATTTGGTCACAATTGGTGCACTTACATATTGTCCAGGTAAAACGCGCATCCAAATAAAATGAAAAGAAATCTTTAAAATATAAAATATTAAAAGTGATGCATTTAAAATAATATAAAAACATGAAGCACCTATAAAGAAATTTGCAAATAATGTATTAGTTAAAGCTAATCAAAACATTTAAAATTATCTATCAGGAACAGGAAATATGCTCATTGGTTCCATGTCTGTATTTGGTTACTATTTCTCCTGTTATGCATAATTCTACACAACTGAACAAAATTCCAATGCATTTGTACTTTGGAAAGTTTGACAAGCTGCCTCTAACACTTATTCAAAAACTCAAAAAGCCATGATTAGTCAAAATACTTTGAAGAACAAAGCAGAGTAGCTTTCTCCAAAAGAAATCCACGCATATAACAGGTAAATAAAGTGGCATGATGTCAGTCTGCTGCAGAGAGCTTGGAGCTGGGCCGCAGGGGTATAAATAGCTGCACAAGACACAACCAGCAAAGTCACAGCAGTTGTCTAATTAAACAATGCAGGATTAAAGTAAAACCAGACTTACTGAAACAAGTTACTAAGATGAATAGCAGATAATATTTTTAAAACAAAAACTTTAAGAAAGGGTATGAATTCTTGTAAAATCACTAACAAGAAGGAAGTGATGGGCAAATCCAATGCATCTCCTTCTTGAAGAACTATAAAGAAAATAAATGCCAGAAACTACAGGGAAAGATACTCAAAATACATAAACGCAAAAAGAAACTAGAACCTCAAATGTTGTAGCTGCTCCCATAAAAATGCTTCCAAATGAATATACAGGGGCTAGTGTGTGACTCAGCACCCAGATTTGGTTCACAATAACCTACAACTCCAGCTCTAGGGGATCTAGAGCCCTCTTCTGGCCTCCACAGGAATCTGAACACATGTGCACAGACACACAGACATATGTTCATACATGCACATAAAATAAAAAAGGAATATTTTTTTAAAAAATAATATGTCATAGAGGGATAAGGGGTCTTTTAGTAGTAGACTACATGAATCTCTGTGTTTAATCTCCAGTTACACACACACACACACACACACACACACACACACACACACACGTGATGGAGGAAAGAAAGAAAGGCAGGGGGAATGAATAAACATTTTTAACTGGCAGAGTAGAAAAGGAGGAAGTTATCTAAATGGAAAATAAGCATACACTTATGCTGGCCTTCAACAGCATCAGGGGGCCGTGCAAATTTCCATAATTGTTACATATTCATAAGACTAAGACACGTTAAAAGTTCAGTGTGCTACGTGTTGGTCAGGAAGTAGAAATAGGAACTCCCAAGCAGTGCTGAAGAAGATCTTGAACTTATTTAGTAAAATTGAAGATTTATATTTCATCTCGCTCAAAAATTCCACATCTACAGAAACTAACACCAACTTATACTAGAATACAGTTATGGTTGTGCTTGACAACAAGCCAATGTCTTCCAACGTAGGACATAGAAAAATGCACCACGTCCATACAGCAAACACTGTATAGTAATGAAAATGATGTATCAGGCATGGCGAAGGCACGCACATACAATGCAGACAAGCTTCACGCGTGTATTAACACGAAAAGGTAGCAAAAATGAAGTGAGTACGGCAATCACATGAAGTTGGATTTTTAATGGCTAATCCGAAACGCAAGCTAGAAGTGTACTTACAGGTGCTAATGCCATTTCATGTCAAGCGATGGAATCTGCGTATCTGACTCAGAGAATCTGTGGTGAGGTTGGCACAGTGGGAGAGAGCTGGCTTTGTTTGTCTGCCATGTTCCCTAGTTACATCTTTGTGTTCCACATCAAAGAAAGCACAGTAAAGCAAACGCTACCACACTGTTTTCTGCAAACATCTAGATTCTTGCTCACTAAAATGAGTTTTCGCTCTGCTATACCAAATAGCTATTACATAATTTTCATATTTTTACATTACATTTTCTCCCACTCGAATGCACTTTGCCCATATTACTGAGATTCGTTCTCAGAAAAATATGAGACCTCTCTTATTTATCTATATTTAATAAATGTAAGTATAATAGTGTATCCAATATTCTCCAATGCCTACCCTGTGAGTCTGTAAATTCCCACTGTCCTACATGAAATGTCTCTGATCCTAACTATGATCATATCTATCATGGACCTGGCTGTATCCTTTTGAATTTATAGGTGAAAAATCTGCCCCAAATATGTCCATAGAGAGAGAGAGTGCTTTCTTATCTCTTGAAGGTTAAATGGGACCATAAAGGGTACAGGCACTTTCACAAGAAAAAGCAGAGACATCAGAGACATGAGTCTCGGGGAAAGGACACATGTGGGCATGGAAGGGCAGGAACAGTCGGCTAGCCAAGGCGAGAGTCCCAGACAACCAGAATCTGCTCATGCCTCTATTTTAGACTTCAAGGTCCCACACCTATGAAGGAAATTAAAGTTATGTTGTTTAAGCAACTGTAACAATGGCAAAAACATGGGAATCTGACCAGATATAGAAGACACAAAAATAATATGAATATACTAAGACAGGATTATTTTTATGTTCATACACTGACATAGTATATAAAAGACAGCACCACCAAGGACGTGTGTACATATTAGGCAGAGTGAAACTATACAGACAGGGCTTAGTGTAATGTAATGCAAACTCGAATATTCAAAAATATCTGATCCTGACCTGGGCCACAGCCTGTAGGTAAAGACCCTGGCCTCCGAGCCCAGTGACCTGAGTTCAGTTCTCAGGACCTGTATGATAGAAAGCAAGAGCCCACTCAGAAAGTTGTCCTCTGGCCTCTTCACATGGGCGATGGCATACACACGTACGCGCTCATGCATGCACATGCGCACGTGCGCAAACACACACAAAAAAAATTAAAATTACATATATATGATCCTGGATCAACTACAACAAAGAATATTTGAAATATGACCAGGAAACCCACTAATTTAAAACAAACAAAAATAGAAATTTGTTCTTTTTCAGGGATTTCCAGTAGTCTACCAACAACACTGTTGTACATACAGAGAATATGAAAAGCTTAGGGTTTCAAGCTCACTATTTCAAGAAGACTGGATTTTTATCTATTTCTGAAATATCAGTCTAATGTATCCTATAAAAGCCATTTTGGCCCCACACATTTAAAGTCAAGAATTTAAAATTGCACTAATAGACACCATTGAGGCCACTGAACTGGTAACAATTCCTTCATGCAGTTTTCACTCAGTTCTGTTGGCCCAGCAGTCTCTGCCTAGAATCTGTCTTCTCGATTCTATTTTGAGACTTTGGTTCCTGTGTCTGATGGTATTGCCAATAAAGCCGCCGGATGCCATTAATCTCACTTCTTTGAAAGAATAAATCATTCCCCAGAGTAATTAAACAATAAACACATCAAAGTAAAACTAATTGGAGCTAAGTCTAGACATCCACTGTTTAGTTCTAAGATAGGCTTGTCGCAAGCATCTGGACTTGAACTTGAAGCCATTTTAGTGAGTCTTTTACAACTGGAGTTAAGAATCAAGATTGTGTTATGGAAGTGCCTAACGCCATGGAGCTGACCTCAAAAGTCACCAGGGATGCCAGCCTTCTGCCTGTAGTTTCCCTTAGCCACTAAGGTGCATGCCCAGGGTTGGTACTCCACCACACCAAGCACACCCCAGGCTTGTCACTGGACTCCTTCTCTCACCTGTTCCCATGTGGTTGTTATGCTGATTTTCAAAGGCACAGAGATTTGAGAGCTAGGTATGGGTTGGCTTCCCCTACAAGGAGTCATGATTTTTACAGACAGACTGCAAGATGTTGTAATAATTTGGGCCTCTATGTATAGAACCAAAATGGTCTGAGGTCTTCCTGGATTCAGCCACCAAACATTACAAATAAGGTAGTTACAGTTCTGTTTGAGTTTATTTTACTACGGGATAGATTGAGTCACTTTTACAGGAACTGAAGAGAATTTTCTAAACTAATATCTGAGATTTTTTTTTTTTTTTTTTTTTTTTTTGGTGCTGTTGCCCAGTTATACAGATTAGACTTTATCTCCAAAGAAATCCTCTCCTAATCCGCATCTCAGGAAACAGAAGTAAATGCATTCCTTTCTCTAATAACGTACAGAAAACAGCAGATCCGTTTCTTTCACACACTGACAGAGGCCCAGCCTTTCTCGTTGAGGTGGTGGAGTTCTGCATACAGGCAGAATCAATTCTGTTGGCCAAAACCAGCTATTTGGGTAGTTGAGGCTGATAATCTTCATTGCCAACTTGCGAGGAGGCGATATCACCTAGGAAACACCCTATTTTTTTAGATGTCTTAATTTCATGTTTATGAGTGTTTTACTTCCATGTATGTCTACATACCACATGCATGCCTGATGCCTAAGGAAGTCGGAAGAGGAAGTTGGCTCCCCTGGAACTGGAGGTACAGACAGTTGCAAGCCACTGTGCGGGTGCTAGGAATGGAACCCAGGTCCTCTGCAAGAGCAACAAGTGCTCTTAACCGTTGAGCCATCTTCTCTCCAGCCCCAAGAAACACTTTCAAGTGTATCTCTGGGGTGCTTCCAAATAGCTATAACCCACCCTGAATTTGGGCACTACCACCTCACGTGCTAGAGTCCTCAACCAAATAAAAGCTAGAAAGCAACGTGAACACCTGCATCCGACTCTCTGTGCCCCCTGACTGATGCTGCAATGTAGCCAGCTGCCTCAAGCTCCTGCCACCAAGCCTTCCCACCACAAGGTTATTCTCTGAACTGTGAGTCAGAATTACCCCTTTCTTCCTGAAGCTGATTTTGTCCTGTGCTTTCTCACAACCATGAGAAAAGTAACTTATGCAGAAAGAAACAGGAAGCTTGTTGGAATAAGCAGAATACAAAGTACTGTGCTTTGATCTAGTGCCGTCAGTGAGATGTTTTGTAGAAATGTGGTTAAGAGGGGGAGTTGTGCTAAGGATCTACCCTCATGTTTTATGCAAATCAATCAAATAACAGAACAGGTCATCTTCCAGGTACAGAAGAGACACTTCACTCTGGTCAACGATGAGACAAAATGCCAAACAGGTACCTCATACAAGTCAGTCTCAGTTACTTAAAAACATTCACAAATAGTTACGTAACAACTGTATAAATTACAGTGAGCCTCAGATGTCTATATCTCAGAAGGTTCAAAAACAACTAAATTATAATCAAAATGCCACACACACACACACACACACACACACACACACACACAAACATGATTTCAGTTCTTGGGACAGAGAAAATCCATAGCATTTTAATAGCTACCATACTACAGAATGCATGGTATGTTGAGTGTTATGCCTCCTTTAGTTCCAGAGCCCCTCAGAACTATTTCTTTCCATATAGTCAGAAGAAAATATTGTACTAGGACCATGTAAAGAAGTAGTATAAGACCATTTTATTATAAAAGTACAGTTTGAATGAACTGTTTTAAATCAAACTCTATCAACAAACATTAGACTTCAAACATTACTAAGGAAATGATGTCTGTTTAAATTGTACTTCCTGTCAATTCCAAGAAACCACCCCTGTTTCCATCAGTGCTGACAGTCTACAGGAGTTGGAATGAAGGTCTGGGAACATGAACCTGTGACAGTGGCTGAGCCAGATTCCAGCCCTGTTCCAAATCTGCTGTCAGTCACCAGATCTTGCCATGATGTCTTTTCTGATAGCAGCATTGGAGAGATTAATTTAAGGGTAAATACATGTTCACGTGTATATTCACCTCAGGGTCAGGGGAATTGACTAAAACATATTTCTTGTGAATTAAAGAAGACAGACAAATAGAGGGTGAAACTGATAAGAGGAAAGACAATATGTGCGTGACATGAGCATAAAACTGACTCAATCTAATATGGAAAATTAGTCTGCTCTATGAAAACAAATTCTAAAGGAACGAAATCTGACTAAAATACCTCAGCCTTCAACTGGGAGGCACCATAAGCTGAACGTGGCAGTAGTACTCCATTGTTCCTCTGTAAGTGAGAGGTGCTGGGGGTGCAAAAATATCCCAGGTTCCAGAAGCAGAAAGACTCACATGGTATACACTCACTTATAAATGGGCACTAGCCCGAAAGGCATGTCCTACGAAAGTCTTCACTTACCAGGAGATTGGGATAGATGTGAGGACATCCCATTGGGACTCTAGGTAAGACAAATATAGGAGATGGGGAAATAGAAGGACCCACTGAGTCCTAGAAACCTACAAGAAGAACATCGTGATGGGTGGATCGGGGCCCAGGGGGATCTGCTCAAACTATTACACTAACCCAGGATAATACAAGTAGTAAACATTGAACCCCTACTCTGATCTACCCAATGGACAGGACATTCTCCAGTTATGTGGAGAGTGGGGACTCACTCTGACATGAACTCTGATGCCCCATATTTAACCACCTCCTCTGGGTGGGAAGGCCTGAGGGCACTCAAAGAAAGAATAAGCAGGCCACTAAGATGAGACTTGATAGCCTGTGACCATATAGAGGGGGAGGAGGTCCCCCTCAGTCACAGACATAGGGGAGAGGAATAGGGTGAAAGTGGGAGAAAGGGAGGGATGGAAGGATACAAGAGAGGGGATAACAATTGAGTTGTAATCTGAATAAATTAATAAAATAAAATAAATATCCCAGGTTCTGGAATTTTGCAGCAATATAGAGCTACAGCTGTACAAAGTCTAACTGACATTTTAAAAGAATCCTACAGCTCACGCATTCATAGCATCTGTGGTTGCCTACATAAAATCTACACGTGACCAAGCCAGTCAGCTTTCCATCATGAGCACCGCCCCCACCTCCAGCTGAGAAGCTGTAGATAGTCAACGGCTTCAACGTAGCTCCTGATAGATCAATTACATCCCAATAGATGGCGGCTACCCATGAGTATATAAACGGGCAGCACAAATTTAGACTCCGTGAGTTATCCAACATTAATTAATTAATTAATTAATTAATTAGAAGTCATGTGGTTGGAAGGAAATGGGGATCAGGCCTGGATCTAGGGGGAATTAGAGAAAGCCGTGAGAGGTAAATATGATTTTTTGATCATATATGCCATATTGGTCATACATAGCCTATTGATATTGTATGCATGTATGTGTGTATGAAATTCTCAAATAAAAGTACCCTGTTTCCTAAAAGTAGCCTGCCTTCATGACTCACCATCAGAATTAAGCAAGTGAATAAGAACTGATGTTTGACTCACGTCATAACAAAGTGTATCACTCTGGGTATGACTAACTGGAAGATTACCTGGGTCTATCATTTATTGAGAGGGCATTTACTGTACTCAGCAAATGCTGAACCCTGAGCGTCACCTTAAAGCCTCCTGACTTAGGTGTCCAGGACTGCTTCATCTTATTCACTCAACCCCATTCACTCTTTCCTGAACTCTAGCATATGACCCCAGAGGGCCTTGCTCTTTGCAGCTGAAAAGGCTTGCACTCTCGCCCTCCACCGATGAACTGACCTGAAAGCTCTTTCTTCAGTGATGTACGAAAGCTGACCTACTGATAGTCACATGACGTCATTTAACGCATACTTGCATTCCTCAATCTCCTCATGCCAAATCTGACTTAAAGTTCACTCATGAAGTTCTCAGAATAGCGACTGATACATAATGACCATTAATTTACAGCTGATGAGTAACTTAAAAATGATCATGTGCCACGCAGGCCCTTTAATCCCAGCACTTGAGAGGCAGAGGCAGAGGCAGGAGGATCTCTATGAGATTGGGAACAGCCTGGTCTACAAGTGAGTTCCAGGACAGCTGGGATTCTGTTACACAGAGAAACCTTTTCAAAAAAAAAAAAAAAAAAAGAAAAGCATCATGCATGTGAGCTGAGGAGATGGCTCAGAAGTTAAGAGCACTTGTTGCTCTCGCTGAGGACCTAAATTTGATTCCCACTACCTACATCAGGCGCCTCATAACCACCTGTAACTCCAGCTCCAAGAGATCCAACACCCTCTCAGGCACTCACATGTGCACGCACACACATATGCACACACACAAAGTACAGTGTAAATGAAAGATAGAATGGTCATGCTAACTTGGACCTCTGCATAGCTTCTCAGCTTTCATCCTCAAAATGTATCTACCTTACAACTATGCCTGTGGCATTGGAACTGAAATGGATTTATTTGATGCACACAATTGATTCTTCTTGATACAGAATAGGATCCCACGTTAACGCTCACATTTTACTCGCTGGTGAGTGTTGCAGTGCCAACAGAAGAGCTGACTCGGTGTCTCTTGTCTGTAACTCACCTTCACCAATAGCGATGCAACATACAACCAGCTCTGCCACATGCTAAAATTTCCCATCACCCTATCATCAGGATGGCCACTTCCTTTGTCCTATCTTCTATTTTGTATTTGAAAACAGACTACCTCATCTTCAAACACATGAAGATAGAGCCCTTGAAGAATTTGCTGTTAGAAAAAAAAAAAAAAAAGAATTTGCTGTTAGGCGGATATTGCGGTAGAGGGGATTGAATGTGGGGAAGATTTTTTCTTCGTGTTTTAATTGGTTTGACTAAGCAGCAAGTATCGAAGTGTCAACCCTGCCTGTGCCGACATTCTCTTATTATTCACGTACTCATCCCAGTGACATCCTGTAGTGCCCTGTAAACAAACAAGTGTTGGCAAACTCCTAATCAAGTGCACATCCCAATGACAGCCTGAGGCTAGAAGGCAAATGAAAACAGGGCCTGAGAAAAGGATGTCTTCTATTAGCATCTAAAGTTTCCAGAGTTAATTTGGTTTCCTAATTCCTAGAGACTTGGAAGTCATGGAAATATTAACCTGGACTCTAGGACTGCAGACACAAGTTCATGCTGATGAGTCCAAGAACAGGAGTAAACCATGGGTGGGGTCACCATTGTGATCAGGGTGTGTCATGGGGTGTGGCTTAGTTATTCCCCCTTTATTTTTATCTTTCGAAGCTTTATTATTTTACTCTTATTGATGGGTGTCAATGTATGTCTGCATGGGTGTCCTCAGAGATCAGAAGAAGGTGGCAAACTCCCTGGAACTGGTGGTATAGTCATTTGTGAACTTCCGGGTAGAGGTGCTGGGAAATGAACTCATTTCTCACAAGAGCGTCAAATGGTCTTAATTTCTGTGCAAGCGTGCATGCATGAGTGCAAGTGTGGTGGTGCAAGGTCAATGTCACATAAGCATATGGAGGCCAGAGGACAATCTGTAGGAGTCAGTTCTCTCTTCTCACCATGTGTGTCCCGGGGATTGAACTCAGGTCATAGGGCTTGACGTTAGTGGATCTACCTAACAAGCCATCTTGCCAGCCCAAGATATGTATATTTTTTCATTCATGTGAAGGCAAGCTGCAGTCACTGTGACATTTTCTAGGTCTTTGAAGCATGCCCTTGTCACAGAAAAAGTACATGCTTCTCTAAGTAATGCTGTGCCTTCCCAATGTTGCCCAAATGTTCTTTCTAGCACCTTCCCTATTAACTGGAATATGGGAAATTCAAAACATTGTATTCATTATATTATTTTATAATACCTCTGTAGGCCTAAAATTTTTCAAACTAACATTCAGGAAGGAAAGTGACCTCATTTGCATAATACATTATAACTTCATCAATAATTAGGCCATCTTTGATTGGTCTTCTATCCTAGAATAGTAATACTACCTAGGAGAGAACCAAAGTCCTACAGAGAGGGAAGAGAGAGAGAGGAAAGGCCAGTTAATCTCGTTCATGAACGTTTAAAACACAGAGGAGAAAAACAAATGCAAAAGGAATTTAGTCCGAGACTGAGCAGTGAGCACAGGCAGTCACAAGTTTGTGCAAATCACATGTGGGCTTGAGGCTCACATTTTTTCATTTCCATTCACAAAAACGAATAAGCCAAGTCTTGCTTCTTTAGCAAAGAAAATACTTCTTTCTCAGTTGCTTCCAGAAAGTGACACCACCTTTTGCATGTCCCTGGGAGTCAGGAAACCCTCCCTGAGGAATACTTAGGGACTCTTTTCCGTTTATGGGACTAAAGTTCTGAGTATCAGCCAACCCACAAACAACTGCAGTGTTTTCTGACTGCAAATGCTTGTCCAGGGCCACCCCTGCCGAACCAGAGCCTCTTGAAACCTGCAGACTTCACTGACCCAAAACCTGCTTGTCTTACGTTGAAGACGCTTAACAAATGTCGATCACTGGTATTCCATCATTTTATAAAGTGTTCAAATCTCAAATCAACAGCTTCTAAAACATCACTGCGAGCAACTCAGACTAATATTGAGACTCAGTTTCTTGGTAAGACTGAGGACACCTGTCTGCCAGGTGACAATAAGTACTAGAAACACATAAGGAAAAGTGTTTCCTAGCTGATACGCAGGCAGAGCCAATGCTGTGTGCCCTGGCTGGCCTGTACGGGAGCGCTGCAGCTGGCTACACACATCCAAGGACCTTAGTGCCTACTCAACAATGTCACCTTTCATCCACCTCCTAGGATCTTGTCCTACCAGGTCTTTTATATAGACAAGTGCAACATAAAAATCCAGGTCACTGGATGTCTGAGGTAAGCTTATTTTACAATATCCATCTTGTTTCAATTTGCATCTTGTTCTTATTTAAACATTATTCCAATCTATATTCATTAGAACATAGACTGGGCTCAGAGTCCAGGGGCTAGGCTTGCTTGCAGACAGAGCTATACTTAGCATGCAGAAGCCCCTGGCGCCAATACACAGCACAACAAATAAAATGTTTTTAAAAATACAAAATAAAGTTTTTCAAAGATACTTTATGCAAAGCATTAATTTCTTTGCGCCAATGCACTAGTAATTATTTGGTTAAATTAGCCTACTTTTTCCATCACTAGATATATCAACATGAAAGAACTTATTACAGAGTAGCATGTGGCCAGCGAAACACTGAGCACCAGCTGGCGAGTTATCTAGTGAAAATCCATTTTTTCCAGATCATGGAATCTTAGTTAGAAGAAAACATGTAATCAATGGAAAGAATGTGGCTAATCTGTCTAGTATACGGCCTGCAGTCACAGAATTAGGAGGAAATTATTTTGGTTGGGCAATTTAAAAAACAAGGCCTCAATATCAATGCAGGAAATGATCTTGGATCTTCAAAGTTACCACATTTGTTCTGAATTGAATATGAGACGCTCAGACACAGAACGAAAACTAGCCAGGGTGGAAGGAAACTATGTTCATCTTCTTGCCACATATATGCGCAAAGCAGGATGGGCCTTGAGCAGCTGGAAGTCCTTACCTGACAGCTCAGGGATTTGCTGACTTAGCAGAAGCTTCCAGAACTTTGTAGACCTCATGCCAGAATATATGGACTGTTCTCCAGTTCTCTCCTTCTAGGTAATAACAGCAGGAAATAAAGTCAGCCAGAAGTGTCATGTACACACACACACACACACACACACACACACACACACACACACACACACGAGGCAGATCAGAAAATCACCTTCATCTGAACTTGCCACAGCAGCAGATGACCTTCCCGACAATGACTGGTCTTCTCAATTCACTCTTAGTTACCAATGTGCAGTATGGTTCACTTACTAACCTCAAATCATCTCTCCTTCTAGGTTCTTTCCTTCTAGGTAATAACAGCAGGAAACAAAGTCAGCCAGAAGTGTCATGTACACACACACACACACACACACACACATTTACATATTAAAAATAAACTAAATCTTAAGGAAAAGAAATACAAGCTAATTCTTAGAACAGGTCCTGGATTATATGTCAAAATCACAAAGATCTATCACCAGAGACTATCTTCAGCTACCACTTAGCAATTCAACTAGACCCACCTTAACTTCACTGAAGGCAAGAATTAAAATGAAATCTTACCAATAAGAAGATTGCTATCAGATTCCCACTATCAACAACAATTTAAGCTGCTCTGTTTTTGAATACCCAGTAATTTGTAGCCTGGACCAATAAATAAGAATCATGCTAAGGGACATAGCCCGTCCTTTCATCAGGTGAAAAGGTGATGACACAGGAAGTGATAGGGCAGAAAAGTGCTTCAACGGGCCATACAACTTGAAAATGAGACTCTGAAGGAAGATGTCCACAAAACTCCTTGTGCCTGAGGATCTCTTGGAAAGTCTCTGTGGGCCTCTCGGGGCCTGTGTGACCCAGGTGGCAGCAGTGGGGACAACTGACACTTACTGAGCAGAGAACTACTGCACTATAACTGGGCCTTAGACATATCAACCCATAAGCAATATGAAGACTGAAGAGAAGACTGAGAAACAGAGGCCTCATTAAAGTAGAGCAGGGAGTGTTGAGAAGGACCTGGAGCCGGTTGCAGCTCAGTGGAGTTCTCCATGCACGAGACCCTGGCTTCTGTCTCCACCAAGAAAGACATGATCTCAAATACCAACTTGGAAGCAGAAAAGAGAGACATATACAAATAAGAATCAAAATGGTTTAACCACTAGAAGTCAATGTGACTTAAAAACCTTTTGAGCTCTTTTCCTAGTTTATTTAGTCACTGAAGTGACCATTTGGATGCCTTTGACCTGCAGTGACTGTGGCAGCAAACACATAAAGATGGCAGACAAAGGGCGCCAGTAAAATTATTCTAGTGTTTAGAAAGAACACTGGAACAGTCTTCAAATTATCTGTCAAACTCTCTAAAATGCTTAATTCAAATTCTGAATTATTTAAATTAAATCCATATTGGGATGGCCCTCTGTCTTCGTGGATTTGAAGGACATTTTGAAGTTATTTTTTGTGGGAGGAAGCACATGTGTTAAGAAATGGCTTTTAGTGGAAAATTTGGAGGGTGGAGGGACCCAGAGGGGTCAGGAGCTCCACAAGAAGAACATAAAACCTGGTGGATATGGACCCAGAGGGCCTGGACAAATTAATACACCAACCAAGGACATTGCAAGCAGAGAACCTAGACCCGCTGTCCAAACACAGCTGATGGACAGCTCATTTTCCACATTCGCGTCGGGGAGAAGAGAAGGGACTGCCTCTGACAGACACTCTGGTGCCCTCATGATTTGATCACTGCCCCTCGGCTATCCTGATGAGACCAAATAGTCTGAGGTCAGAAGATGGAGGAGGGGCCCCTCTCCCCGCTCCCCCCATCAGAGGTCTAGGGGAGGGGAATAGGGTAGATGAGGGAGGGAGGGTGGGTATGGGAAGATAAGAAGGAGGGGACAACAATTTAGATGGAATGTGAATAAATTACAATAAATTAAAAATAATAATAATAATTTAAAAAAGAAATGTCTCTTATTAAGGTGGTAAGTTAGATCAGGTGCCATCCTTCAGCAACTGGGTCTTTTAGTCAGTACAACAATGTAGGGGTGGCTTTGCAACCACCACAGCTAACAGACAGCACAACAGCTCTGTGGGAAGTGAGAAGGTTGTTGGGTCCAACACAACTAAGTAGATGGTATTGGTTCAAACTCCCAGAGTCTGACCCCAAGTAGTTTATTTTAGGCATATTTAAGCACAGCATATTAAGTTGAAATTTTCCTAGTGATATATAACTCAGTCATGTATGTACAATAAAGCATACATAAATCTCCTTGAGAGGAACAAAGTAAGCTAAATACAGATCAAAAGTGACTATATCGAAACTCTTTGTAAAGTAGATGTATCACCTTCCATAAAGATGGATCCTAAAAATCATCCTGAGTGAGGTAATGCAAACCCAAAAAGACATGCATGGCATGAACTCACTTGTAAGTGTATAATAGCCATGAAGTACAGGATAGCCATGCTACAATCCATAGGCCCAAAGAAGCCAAGTTACAAGGACTCAAGGGAGGATGCTTGAATCTCACTCAGAATGGGAAATGAAATAGGCACTGTGGATATAGGGGAGGACCAGGGTAGGAGAGGAGATGGGGAGGGGAACGGAGGATGGGAATTAGGAGAAGGGAGAGCTGGGGAGAGAGGGCCAGGTGAAAGAATGGCAGCACTATCCAGAGATAAAGACACCAACCCACCCACAAAACTTTTGACTCAAAATTTATCCTGCCTACAAGATGTGCAGGGACAAATACGGAGTGGAGATTGGGGGAATGGCCAACCAAAGACTGGCCCTACTTTAGACCCATCCCATGGGAGAGAATCAATCCATAACACTATTATATTTTTGGTTGTGAGCCTAGACTTTAACAGCTGAGCCATCTCTCCAGCTCCTCCCCCCCCCCCAACATTATTAATGGTACTCTTCTATGATTGCAGACAGGAGCCTAGCATAACTGTCCTCTGAGATGCTTCCCCCAGCAGCTGATGGAAACAGATGCAGAGACCCACAGCCAAACATCAGACAGAGCTTGGGGAGTCCTATGGAAGAGATGGAGGAACTATTGAGGGAGACAGAAGACCTACAGAGTCAACTAACCTGGGCCCATGGGGGCTCACAGAGACTGAACCATCAACCACAGAGCATGCATGGACTGGTCCTAAGCCTTCTGCACATATGTAGCAGATGCACAGCTTGGTCTTCATGTGGACACCCCCCCCCCAATAACTGGAGAAGGGGCTGTCTCTGACTCTGATGTCTCCCTTTGGATCCCGTTCCCCTAATTGAGCTGCCTTGTCTGGCCTCAATGGGAGAGGATGCGCCTAGTTCTGCATCAACTTGATGTTCCAGGGCATATTGGTCCCCAAGGAATCCTCTTCCTTCTCTGAGGAGGAGAGAGGAGAGTGGTGGATGGGGTGTGCAAGAGGGGACTGAGAGTAGAGTCAGGATGTAAAGTGAATAAATTTTTTAAAATAAAATAATCAAAAAGAGAGGGGGGTGCATTCTATAGATTGACTACGTGTGACACCTCCATATGGATTTGCTTTGTAGATTAACTGAGAAAAACAAGCCTATGTAAAGGGCCTGGGTGAGAATCCAGTGTGGTCTGTTAACTACATCTGCCCCCAGCCTTCTGGGCAGATAACAGGCTGTGCAACCCTTCTTTTGAAGGAAGAACTCTGAGTTCACATTCCAGGCTCCTTAGAGCTTCTCTGTGAGCACAAGGACCCCAGGCTCCCTATACAACAAAAGCACAGGGCTCAAGGGTCAGGGGGTAAAAATCAAGAGTCACTCAGGTTGACTGCACCAGGGCTTCCTGCACTAGGTAAGCACCACGCTGCTCAGATACAGCCCTGGCCCCATGACAAACTTCCAAACAATGATACCTCAGTCTGCAACACGCCCATTGAGGAACTGTGCAGCATACATGAAGAGCATCTCATGTGTTTCCCAACTTAGTCCGTTCTGTTAGGGCTCTGCTCTGAGTGTTGCATGTCTTACTTCTTAAAGAAAGTATTAAAAGGTTAAATTCTGTCACACTTTTAAATTCACACACTCATTCTTGGAGTCTCCTTTAGGGCCATAAGTAATTGGTATGGCTGCCCCGCCCACTCCTATCTAAATACTTAAAAGCAACTTTACAATTTGCTCTCATAATTTCTCTTGGATCCACTACCTCTGCATAGCTTTCCACCAGACTTCAGGTGCCACGGCTGCAGCTTCTCATTGTCTTTGTTTCGTTCTTGACTTTGACTGGTGTTGTTCCAGTTTGGTTTCTGCTACTATGATAAACACCATGACCAAGAAGAACTTAGAGAGAAAGGGGGTTGTTTGACTTAAACTTTCCTGTCACAGCCCACCACTGAGGAAAGGCAGAGCAAGGATTCAAGCAGGAGCAGAGGCCAGAGCCATGGAGGAACTCTGCTGGCTTGCTCCCAGACTCAAATTCTACAGCCTTTCTTATACAGCACAGGCCCATATGCCCAGGGTGGCACATAAAAGACTGGACCCTTCTACCTAAGTTAACAAGCAAGAAAATGCCCCACAGACATGCCCACAGGCCAAACTGATGGAGGCAGTCCTCAATTTAGATTCCCTCTTCCTAGGTATGTCTAGGTTTGTGCCAAGTTGACAACCGAAGCTAACCATGACAGCTTCAAGTCTGACTCCCCAAAAAGGACACAACTACACGCTACACTTACCATCTGGCAACACACCTTCCCGCCCTAGATATCAGAGCTCAGTAACACTGTGACATTTCAAGCAAAGGTCAAATTGTATGAAGAGCCCATCACAAAAATAACCTAAGAAAGTAACACAATAGCATTCCACCCTCACTCCCATTTTTATATAGATGTATGCTCTCTGGAGTTTGCTGTTCACAACGAAAGAATTTTTCATATTCGAGCAGGAAATTTCCCACAACATTAGAATTAACAATGCAAAACTCATATCCGTCTTTCCCCAAAGTCAAAATCTCAAATTATCTCCTAAGACACCACACTACCTAAGAAAAGTCAGCAGGGTTGTATCATATATAACTGCTCCAGGGCGCAACATAATTTTTTTTGGTTGTACAGTGTGTTCAGTGACTCCAACTCCCTAATGCTAATGAACAGAACAGGACATCTAGCTTTTCCCTCTGCCAGGAGAGGACCGCAAGCAGAGAAGAACAAAGGCAAGAATATCTCAAAAACAGAAAGCAAAACAACATGTCAGACCAGGAAGATGTTTATGGCCTTGATGTGCTCCTGTGCAGTATTTCAAAGAGACGTTTGGCAACAGACCAGGCTAATTTGTATTTTACCCTTCTTTATTATATGGGAGCTGCCACACTGAAGCCCTGTGTGCTAACCTCCTGAAAGAGATGAACTGCTGTGCCGAAGAGGCTAGAGGCTCCAATGCTCTGAACTCAAGCCATGATTGCAGTTTCTCTTGTGGCTAGATGAAATGGTCGAGAGTTTGAAAGTCAAGGAGAGCTGTCCGGCAGAAGTCCCGGACGGCTTGAGTGCAGAATAGAAGGACAGGCTTCTGGTTTCTACCATTTGAACTGTTCTCTTCCCTCAAAAGCGCAAACATCGTGGGACATGCCTTTTGGGCTAGCGCCCAATGATAAGTGAGTATATACGATGTGAGTCTTCCTGCTTCTGGGTTAACTCACTCATTATGATCATTTCTAGTCCCATCCATTTGTCCACAAATTCCGGGAGGACATTCTCCACAGTTATATGGGGGGTGGGGACGGACTCTGACATGAACTCTGGTGCTCCATATTTGACCACCTCCCCTTGGTGGGGAGGCCTGGTGGCACTCAAAGAAAGAATAAGCAGGCTACCAAGATGAGACTTGATAGCCTATGAACATATAGTGGCGGAAGAGGTTCCCCTTGGTCATAGACCTAGGGGAGGGGAATAGGGTGAAAGCGGGAGGGAGCGAGGAATGGGAGGATACAAGTGATGGGATAACAATTGAGTTATAATCTGAATAAATTAATAAATTTTTTTTAAAGCACCAACATCTCAGCCGGTGTCAGTTAGCCTTTCTTTGTCATTGTTGATTGAGTTTCTTGCTTCTCTTCACTGGAGCTCAAAGAGACACAAGGGACCCTGGCGACAGAGTCTAACAGGTTCCCAGTGTCCACTTATGGCTTGCAAACATCTGAGGCTTGGAGACCCACTGAGACAGAGGAAAGTAGAAACCAGGATATTGTCATTGTCCTTACACATATTGAAAATAACTTCTTTCAGGGCATTTGTGAGTAGTCAAAGTAAAATACTTGCTGGTCAGTTAAATACTGTTTAAAGAACTTGGCCATCATTTTTATTGGTTGTTTGACCTTCAGATTAAATGATATTTCCTCTCATCTTGATAATTATTGACAGTGGTTGTACATTTTTAAGTTGAGAAGGAAAGGAGTTAAAAAGCAAGTGTTACTCCTGGTGGGACCTGAGTTTGGTTCCCAGCATCTACACTGTGGCGCACAAACATGTGTAATTCCGGTACCAGGGGATCTGACAGCTCTCCCACAACTAAGGTCACCATGCACGTGTATGCATGCGCGCGCACAGAGGGAGGGGATGGAGAGAGGGAGGGAGAGAGAGATGAAGAAAGGGAAAGAGAGATGCACATGATTACCAAAATCAGTGCCAATGGCCAAACACATACTTAGTGGTTTAACAACAACTGTAACAAACATGTTCTTAAGTCTTTCTACAGCAAGCTGACTGGAGGGCTGGAATGATTCCACACTGTAAGGTGGCTCCATGCAGGATTTCATGTGTAGCAATGTGTTACTCCACACACTTTCACTGGACACACTGCACAAGTCATCCCTCCATAAGGGAAGGAAAGTCTGTAATTGATCCTGTCTCAGTGTCCATAAAATTCCCTTTATGCCTAGTGCAGTGGAAACTCCACGGAATCTACAAGGGTGACATTAGCGAAGACTCCTAGTAATGGGGGACACAGAGCCTGACCCAGCCATCCTCTGTAACCAGGCAAGACCTCAAGTGGAGGGACTGGGACACCAACCCAGCCGCAAGACCTCTGACCTACAGTTTGTCATGGCTGCAGCAGGATGTGCTGGGACCAGAGCCTAGCATGATCGCCATCAGAGAGACCAGAGAGGCGTCATCCAGCAACTGATGGGAGCAGATGCAGAGTCCCACAGCCAAATATTAAGCAGCAGAGTCCTGGGAATCCTGAAGAGAAGGAGGAAAGACTGGAGGAGGCAGAGGGATCCAGGACATCTCAAGAACACAGCCCACAGAATCAATTGATCAGGACTCAAGTGAGCTCACAGAGATCAGGGAGCCTGTATGGGGCTGCGATAGGTCTTGGTCCACTGAATATATCTTATGGTTGTGTCACTCAGTGACTCTTTTGCCTGCCTTTGGGACCTTTTCCTCTTACCAGGTTGGCTCATCCAGCCTGGATAGAGGAGTATGTATGTGCCTAGTCTCATAGTAGCTTGTTATGCAGTATTTGGTTAATGCCCCTGGAAGGCCTGCTCTTTTCTGAGGTGAAGGGAGGGGGTTGGATTCATGGGGGAAAGGAGGTGGAGGGGAAAGGTGGGGGAGGGGAGGGAGGGGGAAATTGTAGTTGGGATATAATACATGAGAAAAAATAAACAGGCAAAGAGTCCTTTTCTGTTTGTTTCACTGTCCAGTTACAGCTCATGCTGTGCATGGGGCCTCATGGCTTTATACACAAAAGCCGTTGAAACTCCAAAACGTTCTTTAGCCAAGATGTCCCCTCCTGCATAATCTTGATCAACACTTGACAGAGCAGAGTCATTTTTGTTGTGACCTGTGTTATGCTAACAATACACCCAGAAGTCCTTTTCATCAACCTGATGGGAACTTAGAAATGTCCACTATTAGTCAAACTTTTGGGGAAATGGGTTGAAATGTGAAGTTAAGATGCAGTTGAGACCTCGGGGAGCACTCAGAGGAAGTACGTGTTTTAAAATCTGGGGTGTCATGGAGAGTCACCCCAAAGCTCCCCTCGGACAGCAGTGTGGGGGATGGGAAGAGGGGAAAGCAAAAGCTCCTGCCAATCACATGGAAGGGTCACTTAAGCATTACTAATAGTGTCACTACCGAGACGTGTGGCTGGCATCCTGCACAAAGAAGCACAGCAAAGGGCAGGGGAAAGAGAACAAATAGTTTCCAAAACTTTTTCTGCCTTTTTAGCCTTGATACAGAAGAAATCAGGCCGCAATGAGGAGCCAAGAAAGCTGGCTTCCATCCTAAGCCTGTCACTACCTACTGCACACACCACTTAATTTCTCTCATTCGCCATTTCTTCATCTATAAAAGGAAGAGGAGGAGGCGATGATGTACATAAACCCAGGGACTCCAACTGCTCCTGCTCTGGCTGAGTTATGGCGTCTCCTACTGGGTCCTGTTGGGGTCTATAATTTCTCAGTCAGAGGAGAGACATTTCTCCTAGCAGGCTCTTGTTGTTTATTTTCCTGTCTACCGTAGCAACACTCAAACGCCCCAAGTTTGCAGCACCACCTGGCTCTCTCCCCAGTGTCCTCTTGCTGGCATGCTTGCCCAAGAAGCAGGCTTGAAATAACAAAATGCATGCTCATGGGAAGTCCTCCAGGCTTCCTAAGAGAGCCATCAACATAGGGATTCAGAAGCAGTCTGGGCTCATATTTTTACGAATGGTACCAGTTTCCTCAGTGGTTTTTGCATTAGAATTTAATTGGATATCCATGACATATTTGTTAGATTCTCACTGAAACTTTACCCTCAAATTTACAAACATTATTTCTGAAGGTATATTTGCACAATTAACTAAAGCTACACTGTTAAGGAAAGTCCACAGGCGGGAGAGATGACTCAGTGATTAAGAACACTGACTGTTCTTCCAAAGGACTCACGTTCAATTCCCAGCACCCACATGATAGCTCACAACTATCTGTAACTCCAGTTCCATGATGTCTGATACCCTTTTCTGGCTTCTGATGGTACCAGGCATCTACATGGTGCACAGAACCACATATGTACAATTGTGCCCAGACATGCATGCAAGCAAAACATGCATATACATAAAAGAATAAAATAATAATTTTCTAAATCCCAGAGATTTTAGTTGTGAGTTCTTTTGTTGTTGTATATTTTAAAGCAATAGCCCAGGGGAAGTGACTTTTCCTTGGTTGTGTTAGAGCCTGCAACCCTGCAATTGCATCAAGGGGGTTGGGTGATAACTTAGTGACAATAACACCCAGTGAGAGAGGGTGCCGCACTGAAGACTTGAGGTCATAAAATTCCTACCTCACTCTCTAGAGTCTCGTGCTACTGAAAGAAGACAACAACTCAACACGTACAGGAGACAGTGAAGGTCTGCATGGCTCCATTCTACAACAAGAAAAGTTTAGAGAGGGGCTCTGGATTCTAGGCCCACCCAGGTTTGCAGACTGCAAGCATTAGGGCCTATGTCGCTGCTTATTGTTCACCCACTGCTGCCCTCACCAGTACCCAAAAGGATTAAGAAAGATTGATGACGAGAGAAGTTGTACAAGGAAAAGCTTAAAATACAATGTCGAGTATCAGGGAGGTGATTCCGCTGTGGAGTGCATGTTGTGTAAACATGAGGACCTGAGTCCAACCCCAGAATCCACAGGAGAGATGGCCAGACCTGGTGGCACGTGCTTTTAATCCAAACATGGAAGGGTGGGAAATGGCGGAGATCCCTAGGGCTTCCTGGCCAGCCAGGCTAACAGGAAAGTCTCCTGTCATCACAAATATTCCTGTCAGTGAAAGCTCCGGCCTAAAAACAAGGTTGATGGCTCAGTGGTTAAAATATTGTCTGCTCTTCCAAAGGACCCGGGTTCAATTCCCAGCACCCACACAGTAGCTCACAACTGTCTGTTACTCTAGTTCCAGGTGATCTGACACCCCCACACCAATGCACATAAAATAAAATTAAATAAAAAATAAAAATAAAATAAAAACAAAGTTGAAGGCTCCTGGAGAGTGGCATTCAAAATTGATATTCTCTCTCTCTCTCTCTCTCTCTCTCTCTCTCTCACACACACACACACACACACACACACACACACACACACCACAGAGTCAGGCATGCACATAAACATTAGATACATGTAGATACCTACAAAAATAATAATAATACATTTTCAATCCAGCATAGTGGTGCATGGCTGTAATCCCAGTGTTTGAGAGGATAAGACAGTTTGAGGCCACCCTGAGCTAGAGTGAGATCTTGTCGGAAAAATGTATAAACAGTCATAGGGTACAGACGCGAAAAGAAATGAAAGAACATGCAGCTATCTTTACCCCATTGTGCTATAAGGAATATGCCCTACTAATTCCACCAAAGTTTAAGTCTGCTAATGAATTTACTACCAATAAGCTTAATAAATTTAAGTTAAATAGATAAGAAATTTTAGAAAAATCATTTCAAGGTAATAATAGAGTCTGCTAAATACTGTTTACCACCCTCATTTGTGCTTTCATAAACTATACAGCCCATCACACTGGCTAAAAATAAAGGCACAGTTTAATAACAAGCTCACTTTCTATGATATATCGCCCTCATACCTATAAACTCAGCCCTAAACAACCTCGATTTTAAATTAAAAGTTCACTCTCCTTTTATGTAATTTCTAAAAATAGTTTGCTTAGCTAAATATGTAGGTCCTGAAGAATTGGCTAGATTTATGAAACATTCTTTAATAAGCTAAACAATCACTATATAAAAAGCAGATGCAATACCTTTGTAATTCAATTTTATAGTTTAAAAATATTCTGCATGGAAGCGCCAAGTTCTGCCCTGCAGAGACACAGGGCTCCCACTGACGTCAGCAAGAGCCAAGCACTCACAAAGGAGGGCAGAACTGTGCCCTGAGCACTTAAATTTAGTAATCCATTAGATGCAGGGAGGAAGAAAAAAGCTCGGCTCAAATGCCATCTCATCAGCCTTCCAATCTGCTGGTATTAAGTATGGTTTGGGGTGGCTAAATCATTTTCTTGTAGAGTAGGGGGGAAATGGGAGCAGACCACTGTCACAGTGCATACAAGAACTTAGTGGAATTTTACATACATTTCTATTCCCCAGGAGACTGTGACTCTGTTTCTTTTGAGACTTTATTTTCCTTCACTCTCTTAAGGTGGCTGAACTATCTGAGTTCCTGAAATGAATGGTAGAACTTGTGGCTGTGGCTCAAAGCACCCCTCCTCCTTTCAATGAATATAAAAGTATTTACACGTGAAGCAATTTGACTGCTTCTCATGTAAGCTCACACCCGTGATTTCCCTCAAATAGAACACACACGAAGTGACAGCCATGGGGAAAGAATAGGAAGCACCATGTCTAAGTGAAAGACACAGATCTCGGGGTCACTTGGTCGCTGTGGGGCTCAGCCAACTGACAGAGAAGGGGTCACCCGGCTCTGTACACCAAGCAAAGGTGCCACCTTGCTAAGTGTGGAAGTACTTCCAAGAATTAACGGTGTCACGGAAAGACCAAGTTGTGGAGACAGAACATCTGGATGCAATCTTTATGTTCAACTAATCTATCATTAATATTTTTGTCGCTCTCTGACACATTACCAGAACTTCCCACTGGAGGGTCTTAATTCTCTGCCTGCTCAATTAATTTTGGAAACCTTTGAAACATGGCCATGAGTTTAAATCTGACCAATCTGGGCAATCTTTTCTGCCCTGTCTTTCTTCTCTTCAGTCTCTTCTTCTGCTCTATAGCTTCACTTCTGAAATAATCTTAACCCCCCTCAAAAAAAAGTTCCCATTTCTGCAGCATTTCCAGTTAACTAAAGAGCAGGTGCAAATGAACTGCGAAGCAAGGCATGCTCTCTTGCGGGTCAGCCTAACTCTCTTTAGTAGCTGATCAGAAGCACTCACTGTCCCCAATGGAGTGTCACAGGGTTTGCCACATCTGCTTCTCACTACACCACACACCAGAGAGGCAGAGACAGGAGCTTCCTTAGAGCCTGTTGTCAGGCGATCCAGCTGAAACTGGTGAGGTCCAATGAGGGAGTATCTTAAATAAATAATAAAAAATAATAAGGGGAGAGTAGTCGAGAAACATCTAACATCTGGCCACCACACACCTGTACATGGACACCTGTGCGCATGCACACGCGTGCGTGCATACACACACACACACACACACACACACACACACACATGCACACACACACACACACACACACACACACACACGAGGCAGATCAGAAAATCACCTTCATCTGAACTTGCCACAGCAGCAGATGACCTTCCCGACAATGACTGGTCTTCTCAATTCACTCTTAGTTACCAGTGTGCAGTATGGTTCACTTACTAACCTCAAATCATCTCTTGGGAAAGTTGCCTATATAATCCATATGTTCATAATATACCTTCACAAGCAACTAAAGACATTAGCATATAATGTTATCCTTGATGATGGCACAAGGATCATTATAACCAAACTCAAAAGAGAGTGAGTTATGGCTCTGCCTTGAGTGGTCCTCCAGACATGGAGGACTTTTTAAAATGTCCTGGCTCCAGGGGCTGCTTGTCTGGCTACTGTGTTCAGTGAAAATTTCCTCCCTGGGCTTTTGTCTCAAAGCGTGAAGATGTGATTTGTCTCCCCCTCTTACTGGGAAAAGTAGAGAGAATGTTTTCAGAAGTCCTTGCCAGGTCACCACCCAATCCTACCTGCTGATGTAGGAAACATGGTAGGTTTCATTCAAGCCAGACTCCTGAGCATGCATTTGAGGAAGCCTGCTGCTCTTTTTTCCTGCCACAAGCAAGTCTATAATGAGGGTCCTGTGTCTTGTCCCCTGTGTGACTAGGGAGCAGAGATGTTAACGTGGAGAGCAGATTGTCACAAAAAACATGATGTATGCTGTCTTGCCTACAGTAGGGTGCAAACGGGGCAGAGAGGCTTCTCGGGTAAAATCAGTCCAGCAAATGCCGCTGCCCGGGACTGACTGTTCCTACCTGTGTAGACTGTGACCAGCTGAATCGCATGCTGTCT
This sequence comes from Acomys russatus, assembly GCF_903995435.1. NCBI lineage: Eukaryota > Metazoa > Chordata > Mammalia > Rodentia > Muridae > Acomys > Acomys russatus. The sequence continues at coordinate 63,446,786 of NC_067149.1, read as the reverse complement.
TAAAGAACATGGGGATGAGAGGACTGCTCGGGTGCTCTGACTTAGAGACGGTGGATTGAAGCAGACATTTCTATGTTTTCATGTGCACGGTGTGTGTGCAGAGCCATCATGTGGGTGCTGGACACCAAACCAAAGTCCTCTGCAAGAGCAACAACTGTTCTTAACCACTGACCTACCTCTCCAGCCCTAAAACTTTGCATTTGTATTTTTAACAAGAGCCCAGACATTAGGCATCATCGGGATAAAGGTTCAAATGCAGTTTAGTGTGTGTGTGTGTGTGTGTGTGTGTACACATGTGCATACATGTGAGCATATTCTTGCTCACCAGAGGTTGACACAAGGTAACTTTCACTATTACTCTCCAGCTTTCTTTTTAAACATGGTCTGTCTCTGGGACCTGAAACTTTCCAGCCGGGCCAGACTGGCTAGCCAGTGACTTCCACCGGATTATTTACACATCACACCTGGCTTTTTGTGTAGATGCTGCAAATCAAATCCAGGTCCTCGAGTCTGCGCAGCAGGTACCTTATCAACTAAGCCACCCCCCACCCCACCCCAATACCTTTTATTTTTAAAAGGAATTCTTTAAAGAATGCAAAGTAAGATGTAGATATTCTTCAGTGGCCCTGGGGTGTCCGTGCCTCATATAGTCATTTAGTTTGTTCCCCTGTGCTCCATTTTCCATCGATGTGTAAGTAAAAAGATAGACCCTTTCCCCCCAAAAAAATATCATTTCTTTCTTTCTCCTTCACTCTCCAATTATCTCTTTGAGTATCTAAAGCAGCAACTGAGTCTTATAGTTTGGCTGTTGCTGTCAGAATAAAAGTTCACCCTGAATTTGAATCTGATTCAACCTCTCTGAAATCCCCTGGCTTCCAAGGACTTGGCTGGAAATAGGTTCTCTCACGAGGAACTGAGTACTCCCTGCTGCGTGTTTTCTGTCTGTCCCGTCACCTACAAATGGAGCAATGAAAAACAGGACGCTGAAAGCTATTCATAATTTAGAAGCCTACAAGCGGCTGCTCGAGGGGTTGATGTCTTAGCAAAGTGATGCTTTGGCCCCTTTTCTTCAATGAGTCAGATCAAAATTTGTTCAAAGCTCTCATTAGATTTTCCAAATGGACAACATTTCCCTCCCAACTACCATCACCTGGCCTTTATGGGAAAATGCAGTTGGTTTTAACATTTATTTTGAAAATTCTCCATTTAGCTACAGCAGAGGCTGGAGGGATCTGAAAGTTAAAATAAGCAAAATGTGATAATTATAGGAACAGAAGGAGAGGATAAGCATGCATCAGCAAAAATAACCCAGGTTCTCCTTCTTGAGACTTAACTAAAGGTCATCATAACATCAGGGGAGAGAGAAGAATAAGGCAGCGGGAACCAGGCATAGCTGAAAGAACAAGGGCAAGCGATGCCCAGGAGGCAACAAAGCAAGGCAGCTGCAGTCTTGGCCTCAGCCCCACATAGAGAACTAGCATGTGGCAGCCCTGGACAGCAGCCAACTGCAAGCCAAACACCCTTTCCCATGGTCGCCTATCAAGTCAAGTCCAAGATGATCAAATATCCTTCTTCCATTTGTCTCAGGGACACTAAGTCCTCCTAGACACAAAGTGACAACACTAACAAAAAGGTTACAGTTGGCAGCAGGAAGCTCACTTGGCTCCTAAGTAGAAAAATAAATTTAGAAGGCGGGGGATGGGGGGAGGGCAGAGAAGATAAAGAGTTGATAGCCCAACTGAACATGAGTGAGGAAACAGGGCAGAGAAACAGATGGCTCTCTCTCTCTCTCTCTCTCTCTCTCTCTCTCTCTCTCTCTCTCTCTCTCTCTCTCTCTCTCTCTCTCTCTCTCTCTCTCTCTCTGTCTCTCTCTGTCTCTCTCTCTGTCTGTCTGTCTCTCTCTCTCTCTCTCTCACACACACACACACACACACACACACACACACCACAACTATATCTTCATCCACTAGTCTGATCCAACCTGTATCTGGCTCTTATTGCTCTTGGAGACTTGAAAGGTCAACTTCCAAGACACTGAAAGTGCATATTTGCTAATCCCTTGCTAGCTCCCCTAAAATAGTGACGAGAACACACAGCAACATATATTCGACTATACATGTGTAAGGACAGTGTCCTTTATGTGAAAAACAATGAAGTTAAATACTTGGAAAAAAGAAACGAAGGAATGTCATGTTAGTGGATGTAACATTGAAAACTAGCTACACCTCGGAAGATGGCTGTCAGTAAAGAGTTTGCTATGCAAGCCTGAGGATCTGAATTCAAGGGAAACAGTGCATGTGTCACCGCTTTCATGACTCCAGCACTGGGGAGGTGAAGACAACAAGAACCCGAGAGCTCACCAGCCAACTAGTCTGGCCAAGTCAGTGAACTCAGATCCCAGGAGAGATTCTGTCTTAAAAACTAAGGTGGAGAAAAACTGAGAAAACTGCCATGGTTGACTTCCCACCTCCACATGCAGAGTATACCTGCATATACATGCATGCACGCACACGCACACACACATACACACACACACACATACATGTGCACATACATATGTCACACAGAGCCAAACTGCCTACAGTATGGATAACTATAGAACAGTAACAACACAATGTTTCAATGAGACCCAGTTCGGAGATTACTCATGCATGCTGAGCCATGTCGGTGTGTGACTGTGTGAACATACTAATTTGCTGCACGTGGCTTACCAGCACCCAACTCAGGTGCAAACTTGAACATTTCTACTTAAATACTTAAAAGGGGAGTTCTAGAGAGCCAACCTCTGACGCTATCAATGATACTCTGCTATGCTTGCAGACAGGAGCCTAGTCTTCTGAGAGGCTTCATCCAGCAGCTGATGGACACAGAGGCAGAGACCCACAGCCAAACAGTAGGCAGAGCTCAGGGTGTCTTGTGGAAGTGTGGGAGAAAGGACTGAGGGAGCCAGAGGGGTCAAGGACACCACAAGAAGATCTACAAAATTCATTAACCTGGGCCCATGGGGGCTCATAGAGACTGAACCACCAAACAGAGACCATGCATGGGCTGGACCTAGGCCCTGCACATGTGTGGCAGATGTGCAGCTTGATCATCATGTGTGTCCCCTAACAATTGGAGTAGGAGCTCTCTCTGCCTCCATTGCCTGTCTCTGGATGCCGTTCCTCTAGCTGGGCTGCCTTGACTGGCCTCAGTGGGGGAGGATGTGCTTAGTCCCGCTTCATCTCGATGTGCCAGGGTAGCTTGGTACCCATGGGGGAACCTCCCTTTCTCAGAGAAGGGGAAGGGGGACTAGCAGGAGGAGGGAGATGTGAGGGTAAGACCAAAAGGAGAGATGGGAGAGGGCTGATATCAGACTATAAAGTGATTAAATAAATTACTGAAATTTTTTTAATTTCTAAAGTTTAAAAATGCAGGGGACAACATTTTCCCTCTTGGAAGACAAGATTTTAAGCAGCATCACACTATGTAGGCCAGGATGACCTCCAGCTCACCATGTACCACAACTAGCCTCAACTTATGACATTCCTCCTGTGTCAGCGCCAGAGCAGTAGGATTACAGACGCAAGCCACCACACCAGGCTGAACTTTTGTTTTTGTTTTTGGTTTGTTTTTGGTTTTTTGTTTTGTTTTGATTTGATTTTAGTTTGGGAGATGTTTTTGGTGGCAGGGGTTCTTTTGTTTGGTTTCTTTATTTATTTTGTTTTTTCAAGACTGGGTTTCTCTGTGTAGCCTTGGCTGTCCTGGATTCGCTTTGTAAACCAGGCTGAACTCACAGAAATTCCCCTGCCTCTGCCTCCCTGAGTGCAAGCACCACTATGCTCAGCTAGCTGAACTTTTTAAAACATAACCTCTTTACCATTCCAATTCCCTATGATCTATTTTAAAGGACGGGATAATGAGGATGCTCCTTAATTCATTCTGTGTTGTTGCTATTTCCTTCACACGGGGAAAGAGAAAAACATTATAAGAACACATGGAGGGGCTGGAAAATGGCTAACAGTTAAGAGCACTTGCTTCATGATCACAAGGACTGGAGCTTAGAGTCCAGTACCCCACCAACAAACCAGGGGTCTTGCAAACACCTGCAGCCCTGGCTTTGAAGGAAACAGAGACAGGAGGGTCACTAGGGTGTATTGGCTTCCAGCCAGGCTGAAAGCAAGCCCCAGCTTCCAGGAGAAACTGCGCCTCAACAGTATAGACAGAAAGGGATGTAAAAGCACATCTGAAGCGCTCCTCTGGCCTGCTCATACAGACACACACACACACACACACACAGACAGACACGCACATGCACATGCTAATGCACACACACACACAAATACACATACATACATAGGCACATGCACACACAAACACACAGAGGCACATGTGTGCATCTATACACACACACACAGGCTCAGGCACCCACAAACAAATGCACATACACTTACACAAGCACATACATATAGAAAAGAAACCTTAGGCCAATACACGAATTAAATAACATAGACGCAAAATTATCAGCAAAACATGAGCTTTGTGTGTGTGTGTGTGTGTGTGTGTGTGTGTGTGTGTGTGTGTGAGCATGCATGATAGATAGATGATAGATATGACAGATATAAATGATAGATAAAAATATAAATATATAACAAAGGCAATAATTTGCAAGTGAACCAAAAGATAATTAAAACAAAGGAAATACCAAAGAAACCACAGCTAATCCTGCTTAGCAGTGAGAACCTAGCAGCTTCCCTACCTGTCCGCCTCGCTTTTCTTTATCAACCGCACACTGGAAGGCAGAAGCATTGGTACACATGAGGAAGACTATTCGCTGTCTTAGTCTAGTTTATGCTGCTACCACACAATACAACAGACTGAACACATTATGAACAGTAACAGTTAGGTTCATATGGTTCAGGTTTTTTAAAGTTCTTCTTGTTATATCATAATATGACTTAAAAAAAAAAAAAATCTGAAGCCATGAGGCAAAATAAACTTTTCTTACTTGAAGTTATTTTCTCAAATATTCTGGCCACCCTAACATAAACATATTACAATTAATACTATTGGAGCTCCCTAGTTTTTAATACTTGTTATCTTTCTCAGGGACTTTTTGGCTGAACTGCTGGTTACAAGACTCACCCAACCCCTTCTCACTGTGATTGGCTCCCTGACTAAGTGCAGCAGAGCCATGACCCTTTAAAGCAGCTGCCTTCTCACAACTGAAGAAAAACCACTGAATGCATGATTACACTCCCTTAGACCAGAATGTGGGTGTCTCGTTGAGTAGATCGTGTCTAAGAGTAGACGCCTTGCTTATTCTTTACCAGCGATGGGGAACATTCACGAACTGTTCAGCCACTACAACAGATCCGCTACCAAAGGGATTTGAAAATGTATAGATTTTTCCTTAATGAAACTCTGCATAAATTACAGATGCACAGTTTCTGTGTGGTGGGGCTCACTACTATTTTCAAACAGTAGACGCACATTCATAAAATCATCTTCACTGTTGATCACAGGGCAGGCATGTCCTCTGGTGGCAGTGCCGTTGGACATAAAAGACTGAACTCAATGTGATGGTTTGTGTCTATAGGAGGCATCTCCTATATGCACCAATAGCTTATCTAGCAGTGGCTTGACACCTTCCTTTTTAGTCACGCCATCTGTCACCTCTGAAATGTCCTACATATACCTCGCTGTCACTGGCAAAAGGATAAGCAAGTCATCTACTCTTAAACAAATCATGACACGAAGTGGGGTGAATTATAAAATAAAAAGAATGTCTACTCCTTTAGGTTTCATGGTTATTAATAAGGATTGTTCAGGCAAAGTCCTTAGTACACGGTGGGTGTTCATGTGATGTGGAGTTCTTTTTAACTTTCTAGTGTATACTCATTTCTGTGGTGAAATTGTGTGATAGACGTGTATACCCAAAAGTTTACCAAAAACCACTGTGCTGATTGTTTTCTTTGTTTATTTTCATTAATTGTCAACTTAACACAAGCCAGGGTCGTCTGGGAAGAAGAAAAGTCAGTTGAGAAGAATGTCTCCACGTCAGATTGGCCTGCAGAAAAGCCTGTTAGGAGGACCCTGACGGTACTGCCTTGGGAGGGAAGTCTGGGACTTACAGGAAAGCAGGCTGACCAAACCATGAGGGGCAAGGCAGTAAGTGTCTCTCTGCAGCCATACTTCAGTTTCTTCCTCCAGGCTCTTTCTTGACCTTGACCTCCATTCATGATGGACCAGGATCATAGTATATAATCCAAATAAATCTTTTCCTCCCCAGGTTGCTTTGGGTCATGGTATTTTAATCATAGCAAAGGAAAGCAAATTAAAGCATCCATGTAAATGTGTATTTTGAAATTATACAATGAAAGAAAAAAAGCTTCCTTCACATAGTAAATAATGACCTGAAATATTTTTTGGTAAATTGTTTCCATGACTACATACCATCCACTAAATTATCATATAGAATATAGACATAAAATGAACAAAACAAAAAGTCAGCCTTTGAGTAGATAGCCAAGAACTTGTTCCACAGAAAAGCACTCAGAATTTTCTCCCCAGCTCTCCCTTTCCCAGAAACTGGTGTGGGTTTGGGTGGATATTAATTTGAAATATCATAGCAAAGAGTAAAGAACCCATTCTGTTGCATTCAGGGGACACAGTCTCTCTTTTGACAATAAATGGAATTTTATGTTTTCTTTGTAGCTACCTGTATCAAGAGTTGCAAGCCACTCATCTGCTGGCTCTGGAGCCCATGGGTAACTCAGTATTGATTCCAACCCCCACTCCCACATACACACAATCCTCATCCCACCACACACAACCCTCACACACACACACACACACACACACACACACACACACACACACACACACACACACCAGCTCCCGTCCCAGCCAGTGCAGGGAGGTGTTAGTGGTCGGCATTATGTAACCCAAAAGACCAAATCTGTGGGTGATAATGTTTCCATTGCTCTCACCAAAACTGACCGACTAAATAAAACCATATTTTAAAATTATTATAACAAAGACAAGGATAATGAGCAGGAATTCCTACAGTGGGAAGGCTTAAAGGGAAGCTGCATGTTCCTATGTACGTATGAGAGCTAGCAGACCAACAATTCAAGGGCTTTTCTTTTCTTGACTTTACTGTCTTGTAGTCTGGCTGTCTTTCCTTCCTTGCCATGCGGCATTTCTGCAACACTCTGTCTTCTATGACTAACTATCCTAACCCTCAACACGGAAGTATGCAGTTGTGATGCTTGAATCTTGTCCTGTGAGTGCCTTGATTTTCATAGACATTTTTAGCCTGACATTGCGCAATTGATTCATTATACTGGCGGGAATTCACTTTGTGATGCCAAGCCAGCCCAGCTCAGCAGGAGGACACCCAGCTTCAGCACCCGAGGCCTTCACACTTGATAGCTTGGGAACCCACTCATCAAAAACTAAAAGCCCTGTGTTGCTTCAGGGATGATTCTAAATAAATCTACGTGGGAAATATAAAAACCAGCTTTCATTCTTAAATTTGGCAAATGGTAAAGAATGATTTCAGAATTCCCAGGAGATCCTATTGAGCCCATCTCTCTCTCTCTCTCTCTCTCTCTCTCTCTCTCTCTCTCTCTCTCTCTCTCTCTCTCTCTCTCTCTCTCTCTCTCCCCCCCCCCGTGTGTGTGTGTGTGTGTGTGCCTCTCTCTGTCTCTCTTGCTGTCTCTGTCTCTCTGTCTCTGACTCTGTGTGTGTGTGTGTGTGTGTGTGTGTGTGTATGAATCTGTGTCTGTGTCTGTGCCTCTGTGTCTCTGTGTGTCTCTGTGCTTGCAAGGTAAGCTAACTAAAAATATACATATTTGTTTAAATACATAGTGCAGTCACCTAAAGCACCCTTAAAGTATAAATATACACAAACACAGGAGATGTAGCATAGTTGGAGCACAAGGGCCTGGGTTTGATCCCCAGCATTGACAGATGCAGCAGCATGTTCCTATAATCCCAGCATGCAGGAGGTGAAGGCAGGAAGATCAAAAGCTTAAGGTCATCCTCAGTTAAATAACAAGTTAGGAAAAACCTCAGCTACTTGAGCCTCTGTCGCACATCTTCATTATAAGTGACTGAAGACATCAATATTATTCAGCATCTAATAGGGGGATGGCTGCTAAGAAGACCCCTGTCAGATGGAGCCATCTTTATGTCTTGTACCATACAGCAGAGATTTTTCAGGATAGAGAAGTTACTGGAAAGAGTACAAATATAATTTGGAGAATTTTTTCTTTGTTTGGTGTGTGTGTGTGTGTGGGTGTGTGTGTAGATCATAGCACACTTTGCACACCTTCTCACCTTCCATGTGTGTGTGTGTGTGTGTGTGTGTGTGTGTGTGTGCGTGTGTGTGTGTGTGTAGATCATAGCACACTTTGCACACCTTCTCACCTTCCGTGTGGGTCCCAGGGAAAGGTCTCAGAACACCAGGCTCAGTAGAAATGCATCTTTGCCCACTAAGCCCCCTTCTCTAGCTCAGTCTGTTTAATTCCAGTTGTCATTGTCACAACTGCTGTCCTGCAACTGTGTGAACTGATTCACAGCCAGCATCTGTCACTTCTAAATCCATACGGTCCACCCAGCACATACTCTCACAAGAAGTGCACGGCCAGGAGCTCCAAGCGAAGGACTCCAGTCCCAGATTTAAAACACAGCAAGCGTCACCGCCTGTGCTCAACTGCATTTTTTTCCTTTCTAAAAATCTGTAAGCCATGAAATATAAATTAACAGGAAAATTAATAAACTCTGAGGCACACTGACAGGAGGGCGGCACTCCCACCATCATTTCTCCCTCTCTGTAGGGTTCCCCAAAACCACAAAAAGAAATACTGACGATTTGGCACACAGTCCGCTCTTCTTTTTTCTGATGTTAGGACCACTGCCACTGTTTCTCTCTGTTCTGGCTGCTTGATCAGATTCTAAGTGACTGGGTGTATTTCCATGTCATAGAAGGTGCACACTCAGTAAGTGAACAAGTGAGTGAACGGGACACAAATTATTAAATATGTTGGGAAATTATAGACTAATTTTTCACAGAGGCAATCTAAGTAACTCATTTCTCATCAGAATGTTTCCATTTCCTCCTTCATTTAGGAAAACATGTCTCTAGATCTTTTCCCGCTTAGAACTGTGGGGATGTTTTTCCTTTTTTAATTTCTTATTAGTTTATATACACACACGTGCATGTGCACGCGCCTCTCTTTTTTTTAACCTTGCACACATTATTACCATGTCTGAAAGCACACACATTTCAAGGCCAGAAGGCAACGCTAGCGCACAGTTCTCTCCTTTCTGCTTTGATGTAGTGGCTGCAGGGGACTGAACTCAAACCACTGGGATTTCACATCAAGTGCCTTTATCTACTGAGCCACCTGGAAGGGCCACCATCTCCCCCACTTTAATCGAGATTACTTGCACACTTGTGTTGAACTCGCGTCTGCAGGCACATCACAGAGTCTGTATTCTTCTTTCTATGTGGTATCTCTAAAGGTTTTCCTACTTTTTTTTTTTTTATCTTAATGGCAGAGTCAAAAATAGAAAGAAAAAAAAAAAAGACTGAGCATTTTCACTATTTAATGCCACTACTGCTAAATGAGCCTCAATATTCAAATTTTCTGAAAGCTGCAGCCCACACAGATTTCAGAATCTGAAAGCACAGCCAAGAGAAAGTAACTGCATTAGACGCACTGTTAACACTGGATGCCTTTGCAGGGAAAGCCTTCTGCCATGCATACATTATTAAGGCTCTGCTTTTAATTTCAGATTGAATTAAGACATTATCTAAAATTCCTTCTATTGATTTTTATCTTTACTGTCACAAGCAAATATCACATGAGGATTGTTGTTACAATCACAGAAAGATTGGGACAGACTTCAGAAGTCTGAATCTTTGCACACATTCAATGGGTGTGGGCTGTGCTCTCTCCTAGCCTTGCATCCTTGCTGTAGAGTGCTGTAGACTGGCTGCCTGGACACACCTAAATTCTGGCACACAGCCCCAAATTTAAGAAGGCTCGTGATCTCAAATGCCATTTATTTTAGTTCTAACTAAAATATAGTTATTTCCAAGATCCAGAGTGCAGGTGAACCCTGATTGCAGCTAAAATTGGTACAGTCCTACAGCATATAAAGACTATTTTGCTGGATCTGAAAGGTAGTGTGGGCAGAGGAAAACGTGGAAGGGTGGGAGCCAGGCAGGGGTTATGTACCTCAGAAAATTATACATCAACAAAGTGTCCTGAGATCTTATAAAATACCTGAAAATAATGTTGTCATAAACATCTTCCTGCTAGGGATGTATTAAATTCTTTCACTGGTTCACTGTGAGATTGTACATTTTACCAAATGAATCACTTTGAGACATACAATGGCCCTGGGGGGCGAGGAGGATGTCTCAGAACTGACTGTGACTTCGAGGGTGGCATAAAGCCTGAGGGTCTATGATTTTTCAAGAGCTTGCCACATCTTTCTACGTCCATTCTATTGCAAATATGAAATTTAAACTTATAAATATCACAACATCAATGTGAAAAACATTTCTGAAATATGAGTGTTGTAAAAGATACCATAAAAGAAAACTTGTCATTTCTACAGTTGAATTAACCGTGGATCAAATGACATGAAAAATTTGGAGGGAGCATAAAGTGTAGACAGACTGACTCATCTTTCTCCTAAACATCTTCAAGAACTCACTTTAGAGAAAAAAAAATGGAAACAATTGAGTATTGTGATGGCTAGTGCTCAGTATCCAGCTGACAGGCACTGAATCACCTAGGAGGCAGTCCTCCAGGGATGTCCATTGTGAGCTCTTTGGGTGAGCCTGCGGCCAAGTCTGTGAGGGGTTGTCTTGATTGAGGTAGTGGAGGTGAGAAGATGGAACCAAATGGTGGAGGCCTCATCCCATAGGCTGGCATCGGGACTGTGCTGCAAAGGCAGGAATGAGTTGAGCACAACCATGTATCACTCTGCTTCTTGGCTGTGGATGCAATGTGACCAGTTGCTTGGCGCTCTTACTGCAGGGACCTCCCCCCATAATGAGGGACGGTGACCCTGAACTCTGAGCAAAACAAACTCTTTCTTAAGTTGCTTTTGTCTGAGTATTTTTATCACGGCAATGGAAAGAGTGATTAAGACAACTCTAAGTAATGACTTACTCAAAACCCTAAGCTCCAATCAGCACACGTGTATTGATAGAAAACTATTTCTGTTAGAACAAAACATTGTTCAATGAATAAGCATCCACATGCACACGTGTGGATATCTGTGCAGAGTAAAATAAAATACCTTCCCGTGATCACTTTGGGTACATCTACTGTTCTTAAAAATTAGCAATTTAGGGCTTTGTTGTTTCAGTAAGAGGGTCATGCTTGGCCTAAAACACATTTTAAAATTATGTTACATAGTTTGAACTTAGTAACCAAATGTGTCCATTTCTCTACAGGAAATATTCAAGGTACATACTCACTCATAATTAGACATTAGCCACACAATACAGGATAACTACACTACAAAACAGAGTCAGAAACATCAACCAAGGACCATGTATAGTGTGGACCTAGACTCACTGCTTGTGGATCCCATGTGTAGAAAGTAGGGACTACTTCAAACATGCACTCTGGCCACCAAATTTAGATCACTTCCCTCTGGCAAAATGGCCTTGCCAGGCTACAGAGGAAGAGGTTACAGCTAATACAGATGAGACTTGATAGACTGAGGTCAGATATTAGGGGAAGAGGGCTCCCCTGTCTGAGTACTAAGGGAGGGATGGAGGGAAAGGGGATGAGGAAGGGAGGAGGGATCAGGACGGAATGAGGGAGGGGGCTACAATCAGCATGTGAAGAATTTAAACTGCAGAACAAGCAGGTAACTTATATTGCTAATCCCACCATATGGGAATAGCTCTGAGACTGGCTGAAACATGAATGTCTAGGCATAGACAATGCTTCTTGTAGACTACAGAACCCCTGTGAATTACTATTAGATGCCATTCTTCATATGGCATGAAGATTTACAGATGTCTTCTTTTCTTGCTCATACAAAGAGCAGAAATCCAGCCTTAATTGTTCTGTGCATCACACACACCTTACACACTTACAGTTTTAGGACTGTATAATACTTGTGAGAAATTATATGCTTTCAGAACAAAAGAACAAGACACTGACATTGGATCAGACTGGACAGGATGCATTCCTCGCAGCATACTGGACATTGACATCCTATTTGGAGAAAGGGGTTGAAAAGAAAGAAGGGAGGAATATAGAAATATATAGGGAAGATAGAACAAAAAGCAGATTAGTGAACCTCTCCTCAACTTAATGCCTCAATTGTCACTCACAAGGTATTTTTAATTCACTGGTATAAAATTTTGTACATAGATGCAAAATAAGTTTAATTCTAGATACAGTGGTATAGAACTCAAATGTAAGATTATTCTTTACACACACACACATATATTATATAATATATATTTTATATAATATATATTTCTATTCTAATATGATATATTGTACCCATATAACTCAATTTATAATACAAGGTTTACTTCCAATGCTTTGAAAGTGCTATAGCAAGCTGTTTAGGAGAAATAAGTTATACAAATTAAATGTTAGTAGATTACATCATGGTCCTGTCAATTGCCAGTCTACTCTTACCACAAGAATATACATCTTAGGTGCAGCAGATAGACATGACTCTACGGAAAGATAAGGAAGGATAGGTAGACAAGGTCTTCAAAAACCCCAGAAACATGAAGAAAATGGCATTTAAAAATGTTTTTATTACTTTACAGATTCATTGACAATGAAACAGGTTTACTTCTGGCAACACCCAGCCTCCCTCAAAGAGGATGATGAGCATCAAAGAACCTCCTTATGGAGATGGCTTCAAATGTGGCAAACTAGCCACTGGGGACAAAGTCCTCATTTTCATCACAGACAGAATTCTGCGTAAAAGAAAGGCAAGCTTGGATCTATGCAGAGTTGATGGCCAAACTCTGCCAAGACAGGGTAAGCAAGTCCTCAATAGTTTCTGCATCATAAATATGTCTGTCAGCTATATTGAGCCAGAAGGCTGAAGAAGATGCTGCAATGTTATAGAGAGATTTGGGTGACTATTCAGGTAGAAAACTGTCTCTGTCATCTTTTCATTTGGAAAGCTACTAACCTGCACTTCCAGCATACTCAGGTAATCAAATTTCTTCCTTCTCAAGTCTCTGATGGAGACTTAGTTTTTACAATGAAGCTTAGTTGCTTAGGGGCTAATATAGTTTTTAGGTCTAGATAGGTGTTTTAAGTTGATACTGACAATATGTGAGAGAGATTGAATTACATTCAAAACTTTAGACACAACAAGATAGGAAAGATGTTTTCATCAAGGCTAGCAAATACCAATAGCCAAAACACTAAGGATGTAACATTTATATAACTCCTGACTGTGTCATGGTTCTTCTTGCTATAGGTAATCTGTCACGCCCCTTCCGACCAGCGGAAAATAAGGACACGACCCGAGCGTTCTTCTCCAGGCAGTTTATTCAGGAACCTTTTTAGCAAGCTTTTTCTTCTCCGGCTCACTCGCTTCTCTTCCCCCAACACCTCCGTGCCCCTTTATATCCTCTGCCTCAACCAATCAGCAGCCCTTACGTCGGTAGCTCCAATTGGTTCCCGACAAGGCGGGATGTATACGTCAGAGCAAAGCACGGCCCACAACCCAAATAAGGACTTGTTTACCAGGAGCAGAATTGCAAGTCATCCTGCCTAGCAGGTTGCCAGGTGCCATCTTAGCGAGGGCGATAGCTTCAGCTTCCCACAGTAATCTATTGTATATATGTATAATAATATAAATGTATATGTAAAAAAATAAGATAATTAAAAGAAAGAAAAAAGATAAGCTGTTCCCTTGCCAAGTATGCTGGTGCATGCCTCCAACCCCAGCACTTGAGAAGGTAAATCAGGCAGCCTGTAACTCTAGGTAAGCCTGGGCTACGTAGCAAAAAGCCAAGCATGGGGCACAGAGGTGTGTGCCTTTAATCTCAGCACTTGAAGAGTGAAGGTCAAATGACCGTGAGTTTGAGGTCATTCTCTGGCATATAGAGAGTTCAAGGCCAGTCTGGGCTACATGATGCCTTATCTCAAATATAAATAAATAAATAAATAAATAAATAAATAAATAAATAAAGCCAATAATAGAAAATATGTTTTTCTGAAATTCCAGCTCAGATGGGTCAAATCCACAACCGTCTTCTCACCATTGTCTAAGGAGTGGAGACACCACCAAGTGAGGTATCTGCAATTGTGGCAGCAGACATTTCCTCAGGTCACCTTTCTTCTAGAAGTGTAGAAGTCAGCCAGGCACTGAGCACACACTGATAATCCCAGAACTCAGGGAGGCAGAAGCAGGCAAATCTCTGTGGGTTCAAGGCCATCCTGGTCTACAAAGTGAGTCCAGGACAGCCAAGGCTACACAAAGAAACCCTGTCTTGAGGGGGGAAACGTCTAAAAGTCTAGGAACTAAGATAAATCTCAGTTCTCACTCACCATTGGAGCGAGTCTTTATTCCTCTCCTAGAAAAATGAGACAATACCACACACGCTATAGAAGCATTAGAACATAAAATTCTCTTGGTACCAAAGACTGGTTGGAATTCCCACACATAAAATTACATGTTTAAATTTGTGTACTCACTTTGGTAGTATTTTACACACACATTCATATCTCAATTCCCATTTTAAAAAAATGTAATGCTATTTACCAAAAATGTCTCTAAGAATGTTCACAGTAACAGTATCTGTCACAATCCAAAACAGGAAAGCATCTATAAATAGAACAATGAATAAGTAAATTGTATATTTGTACAAAGAAATACCACAGGGCAGGCGCTGGCAAACTGTGTAGGGGAAGGCTACATTGAAAAAAAAAAAGTTCCAAGCTTTGCAGGCCAAATATGGTTTCTGTTGAATACTTTTCTATATGACCTTTATAATCTTTGAAATCATTCTTAGCTTGTAGGCTGCATACATCCACTTATGCTGGACCTGGAGGAAGCTTTGCTGACCCATGGCCAAGAGTCATGGAGCAGATTATGTGGCTACATTGATGGAGGTCATAGACATAATGCTGAGCAAAACAGAGCAAGTCCCCAAAGAAATAATGCCAGCTGGGTTTCAGGTGGGCAATGCATGCCCACCTCTCAGCACTCAGGATGGGGGCAGAGGCAAGAGGATTGCTACAAGTTCAAGACCAGCTTGAGCTGTACAGAGAGACCATATTTCTTTTTTTTTTTTTATTTTTTTTTTATTTTATTATTAATTTATTCTTGTTACATCTCAATGTTTATCCCATCCCTTGTATCCTCCCATTCCTCCCCCCCCCCCATTTTCCCATTATTCCCCTCCCCTATGACTGTTCCTGAGGGGGATTACGTCCCCCTATATATTCTCATAGGGTATCAAGTCTCTTCTTGGCTACTTGCTGTCCTTCCTCTGAGTGCTACCAGGTCTCCCCCTCCAGGGGACATGGTCAAATGTGAGGCACCAGAACACGTGAGAAAGTCGTATCACACTCTCCACTCAACTGAGAGACCATATTTCAAAAACTCCCATCAATGAATTGTAGCTAACGTGTATTACCTCCACGAAGTTTGAGAACAAAACTCATCTACAGTGATAGCAGGCTGAAGAGCATAGTGACCATGCAAGAGCGGTTAAAGAACTACAACCTCTCTAGTTCAGATTACAGTAATATCTTCCCCCCAAGTTATGTTCACAGTGTAAAAATCCAGAAACCTACACACAGAAGATCAGTGCACTCCAGGGTAATTATGCTGGCTTCAGTAAAAATTAGCCAAAAATAATAACTATTTATTGACTATAGGGCCTCCCAAGTCATTTAACGTACTGGCAAAAATGCTTCCTACACATCTAACCACAAATTTTCTTCTTCCCACAGCAACTTTCAAAACTATAACAACATCTCAAGGCAGAAAACCTCGAATAAGCACACAGAGTATGGGAAACTAGACCCTGAAGAAAGGATATGAAAAGGGTAGTTATGAATGGTAGAAGACCTTAGATGCTGACCTCATCTCAACTTCCATCTTGGGGAAGCCCTTAAAAGACTTGAAGTGGAAGTGGGGGAAAACCACATCTATAGACTTAGAAGGCAAGGCTGGCAGTCACATGGAGAGTGGCAAACCAGGGATGAAGTGAAACAGTGGGAACAAAGGAAACAATACGGTGGGCAGTGGTCTGAGTGCGGTCACTCCAGCAGCCAGTAGGAGCAGCCACAGCCGAGGGAGACACAGACAAAAGGGGACTTGGGAGATGCTCAGTCAGTGAGGTGCCTACCACGTGAGCATGGGTGTGTGTGTTTTGGATGCCCAGAACTCAGGTAAAAGCTGGGCCTGCCATCCTGTACATGTCACATCGACACTCAAGGGATGCAGACAGGCAGATCTCAGGATCTCACAGGACACCCTGATGAGCTGAAGTGATGAGTTCTACTCTCAATGAGAGACATCATGTCAAAAAGAAGATGGAGAGTGACTGAAGAGGATACCCCATGTCAGCTCTAGCCTAAACAGAGAGAGAGAGAGAGAGAGAGACAGACAGACAGACAGACAGACAGACAGACACAGAGACAGATACAGACACACACACAGAGGGGGAGGGGGCTACCTAATTCCCCTTTAGAAATACATAAATTCCAGTTCAAACTAAAATACTCCTTTTAAAATAAATATGAATAAATTCACTAGTTGGTAAACATATCACTAATGATAAAAATACATTCCCATTTCTAAAAACTGTATTCTTGCTCTGCAGCACCTATACATCTATCTGCTTTGGATACATAGCTCTCATTGTTGGTAAATACAAGATACAGACAGTAAAGCTTGGACGTTCTACAGCAGGAAGCTTAAAGGGGGTGCTGGACCATTCAAAGAATGACCTACTGTGCCTGAACTTCCAGTTCTAAATACATGAGTCACTTAACCATACAGCAAACCCAAGTAAAAGAAGAAAAGAAAGAGGAAGTAGATTAGAAAGAAAGAAAGAAAAAAAAAAGATTATAAAATGCATGCTCAAAACATCCAGCAGAACATGACTGTGGAAGCCAAGGCTGAAATTCCTGGCTGAGCTCACTTCCATGGCTGGGCTCCCTTCTCCCCTCTCCCACTGCAGGCATCTTTATATCATGGGATAAACTGGAGGTTCCCAACCTATGGGTTGAGATGCATTTGGGGGTCTAATGACCTTTTCACAGAGGTCACCTAAGACCATCAAAATACACAGCCATTTATATTACAATTCATAACAGTAGCAGAACTAACTATGAAGTAGCAATGAAAAGATTTCATGGTTGGGGTTACCACAACATGGTTAAAAGGTAACAGTGTTAGGAAGGTTAACTACTTGGATAAATAGTGGTGATCTCAGTTGGAAATCGTTGGCCCTTCTAGATATCCTCAAAGATGCATTGTCTTTACTCCTGGGTTGTTTTTCTGTTCTCTTCTCTCCCTGCCACAGAGTTAGGGGTACCATCCCATCCCCAGACAAAAGGCTTAATGGCACTTGACACCGACATGCTTGGGTCTAAAGGAGGTTGTGACGGGATCCCTGCTCCCAGGGCAAGCTTCTCAGTGGGCTCAAACTGCACATGCCAGTTTACCAGTATAAAGTACACTACAAGGTGGTGACAAGTTAGAAAGAGTCCTTACAGGCCCATCTTACGTTTCAAGTGTGCATGGCAAAGCCCAGCCTCCCTTAAGTGAACATTTATCTAGGATACATGGAGCTACACTAGCCATTCGAGAAGTATGCTTCTGCTTGGAATGTGAGTCTCTTAAGGTGTGAAGGTTATGGGGACTGGCAGAATAACCAAACTTACCCCCTAGCCTTGACATTTGAAGTAATTGTAATGTTGTAATAACAAAACATTTCTATAATCAACAGCTATTCAAGTTTTGTTACCTCTAAAGTGCCAGACACAGCAGTAGCCATATGTAAATGTTTTGACTCAAAATGTTTTTTTAAGAGAAATAAGTGCACAAACACACACATCTATACACATCAGGAGATTAAATTATGAAATAACATGACACACTGTGATTGGGTCTCATTTATATTTGTAGTTTTACAATGAGATGCTATCATGGGGTCTCTGGCAGACTGAATAACTCTCCCACAGAATGCATCAGCCTCTAATCCTAGGTACTGCGGGTAGCATGCCAACATATACAGATACAGTGATGGGGGGGCACGCTCTCACATGTCAGGAGGCCATGAGCCTGATGGGGTCCAAATCATGGTGGACATGGTAGAAAGGCTCCCGGGGGGGGGGACTTCTTTGTTTTCCTCCCCCAGAGCCTGGGAGCTGCCCACATTCCTTAACTGGTAGTCACATCATCCCCCCCACTCTGTGCCCACACGGTCACGTCGCTTCCTTCCCTCCCCTCCCCTCTCCTCTCGCATCATATCTGCCTCTCTCTTATAAAGATGCATGACCAGCATTACAGCAGTTAGTGTGGATGGGAAATGGCCCCACAGGGTCACGTGTTTGAGCTCTTGGTTCCCAGATGCAGCAGTTTCAGGATGTTGCAGAACCTATGGGGCAGGAAGTCTGACTGGCAGATGTAGAGTCAGGGGGTAGGAGAAGACTAGAGAGTTACAGACCCCCCCCCCTCTAATTCTTGACAAGTCTCTGCTTCCTAGTCTACCATGAAGATATGTACGAGCCACGTAGCCCTGTCACCACGGATAAGCCATGCCCAAAGCCATGCTTGTGCCAAGCACTCCCCGTTGAGAAGCTGTGAGCTAAAATCGATCCCTCGATCCCTTGATCCCTCACTCCCTCGTCTCTGTCTGGTCTTTGTCAGCATTGTAAACAGTAACTAACACAGACACCACATGCTGGTAATCCTGAATGGGGGCCCTCTGCAGGTTCCTCAAATGAGTCAACAGTCTGCATGATGGCAGAACTTTACAGACCCCAGGAGTTAACACTTCATATCTCACCTTGGTCCTTACTCTGTCTGAGCACCATTTGATGTATTTAGACTTGGAAGACAGCAGAGCGGAAGCAGCGACATTTCCAAAAATCCAAGACTAAAATACCTTTATGTTTTATCCCCTTTAACACTTTACAGGCTGCAATTATTGTTTTAAGAAGAGGCCAGAAAGTCATTCTAATATTGTCTAATATCCATGTATAATAGGATATAAGATATTTCTCCATGACTTTTACCCTACCCTCAAATGTAGTTTTAGAGCTCGTTCCCTAAGAAATAATACTAATAACTAAAAATCACAGCTGCAGCTTTTGAGAGGGGTGCTGCCCCTATTCATCATCACGTCATCACTCTCTAGACACAGCTGCATCATGTCCCTTCAATCCAGAACCCCAGGCTGGGAAGGTGGCTCAACACAGAAAAATCAAACTTCTAAAGGGTGTATTGTTTCGGGTTTTTTTGTTGTTGTTGTTGTTGTTTTAACAAATGGAACAAGCAAAAGTGGCAATTTACCTGCCCACAAAATTTACCAGCAGGACCTAATTTCCCCTGGGTTAGCATAATAGAAAGGGCTAATTACAAGTAGGTTATTCTTGTGGGGAGGAAAAGGAATTGATTCTGTGCTGTGTGACACAGAGAACCCCATTCCGGCCATCTGTTAAGCGAGTGTAACAAGAGCGGGGCAATTTAATCTTGTTCCGCTTTGCTGAGAATAAACATGTCTTCCAAAAGGAATTTAACTCACCTGCCAGACAGCAACTCTCCACAAAACGCCAGTGACAAGAGCAACTTCAATCCATGCTCTTTATTTGGCGCCTCTCAGGCAAGATGCTGGGGGTGGGGGAGCTCGGTTGTTACTGGGATGGGGACCACATTTCGCCTTCACACAAAGTAAAACTCCTCCGTGCAAGCTGTCTTGGTGAAGTGCTTGGCGGCAGAATGCTGTTGGCCAATTTACATGGCGTTTGGATTTGAAGTTATATGCCATTTGGGGAAGATTACTATAATTAGAAAAATGGCCTAATTACTTTTCTGGCAACAGTGAGGAAAGAGAACAGACTTTTCAGCTTACGGAGACAAGTCCTTGAGAAACCTCAAAAGATTTCAGGATCCTACTTGACAGGAAAGAACATCTCATCTGAACTTCTTGGATCTGTTGGAAAATCAAGTTCCGAAGCCAAACCACGAAAAGGCGGGTGTCGGGGTTGGGGAGGGGGGCGGGCATCCCCTCCTGTCAGGTTCTGAAACAGAGACTCCAAGCATAGTCCTCCCTGCCACATGGCACCATCAGCTGCCCTGGCCCTCATGGGCAGCAACAAACAGAAAACAACAGAACTGGACAGGATGGGTGGAATTTTGCAGCCGCAAGACTGGGAGCGTGGTTAATGGCTCTGTCTGTTTCAACTGTAAATAATATGACACTGAAGGCTCAGCTCCTGTTAGTTTTAGGTCTCGGGTTCACATTTCCGATAGAAAATCATCCTAAGATCCTCTCCTGAGCGCCTCTCTTCCTGTGCAGAGGGCGGGAGTCAGGGCTGTTTTTAATCAAACCCCACTCCCCAGGCCGGGGGTTGGGGGGGGGGGGGGAAGGATCACAGGACGTTAGCTTTTACCCAGAAGGGAAGAGGGATCAGCCAGAGCTCTGCTAGAGAAAAAAAAAATGACGCATGGCTTTCTCTGTTTAGGTTCTATTTCCTGGATGTAGCGTGGCGCACCTGCACTACATCCTCCCTAAACAGCATCTTAAACTGTCCTGACTGCGTCAAGGATGCAGGGGTAAAACCAGGATAACAAAGCAACTTAGAAATAAAAAAGATTTACTCGAGGTCGGGGAATTGTGGGAGATTTCTTGTTTATTTCAGTTGTGTGGAGGTGGTGAAGGGTGAGAGGTGGCTAGGAGACAGAGAAAGCTAGGCAAGGCTTGTTGCTTTCAAGTTTCGAGCTGGCTAATGACAATGTTCCCTTCGTAAATGTGGTTCCCATCATTAGACTTGCAGAAGCAGGTCCCCTTCCCTTCCTAGGAACCGTATCTAACACCGGAAGACCAAGTTTGATACAAAGGATCCTGTAATCTAAAATTCCTAGGGTTTTTTTTTTTTATCATCCAACAACAGAAATGGACAATTGAAAACACATATTAAAATACTGGCCTCCTTAAACACACACACACACACACACACACACACACACACACACACACACACGGACTGGCGTTTGCATCTTTTCCAATTTCAGTCTAGCCGTTAAAAAATCATTATTGGGCCAGGTGGTAGTGACCCATGCCAGGCAGGGGCAGGCAGATCTCTGTCAGTTAGAGGCTGGTCTAGTCTACAAATCGAGTCCAAGATAGCCAAGACTACACAGAGAAACCGAGTCTCAAAAAAATAAAAACAATAAAAATAAAAATAAATAAATAAATAAATAAATTGTATGTTATATATCATATATATGTAATTGGGACTGGTTGGGTAGCTTAGTGGAAAAGTTCTATGTACAAAGCCTTTGGTTTGTTTCCCAGTACTACCAAAAAAAAAAAAAAAAGTCAATTTAATTTAAATCATCTTTAAAAGTATCTCTTCTTTTATCTTGACCCACTCCTTTTGTCCCAACCAGATTTACATCGACCTTATTTCTTTCTCAGCAAAAGGACTCAGGACACTATAGCAAAAGGATTCTATACACTAGTCTGAATGTAGGGTAGCCCAAAAAAAAGCTGGTGCTTTTCCTTGGGCAATTAGCATTTCTCTGAAATAAACAAGAAACCTCCCACAGTTCCTCAACCTGAGTTAATCTTTTGTTTGTAGCATAAGTTTTCACTCATTGAAATGTAATGTTTTGATGCCTTTTTAAGACATTTACCATGATGCCTGAACTATTTTTTTAATGCAGGTTAATTAATTATTGTCAGTGGCAGAAATAAAAAGAATGTTTTTTTAAATGAGCTAGCAGGATCAGATTAACCAAAGATAACTTAACATCTTTTGAAACAAACAGCTATGGGCTAAATTGTGCCCCCCCCCAAAAAAATTCATATGCTGGGGTCTTATCCCCAGTAAAAATATGTCTGTTTGGGTGTACCCTAACCCACTCTGACTGGTGGCCCTTCTGGAGGAGGTGTGGCCTTGCTGGAGGAGGTGTGGTCTTGCTGGAGGAGGTGTGGCCCTGTTGGAGGAGGTGTGGCCCTGCTGGAGGAGGTGTGGCCCTGTTGGAGGAGGTGGGGCCTTGCTGGAGGAGGTGTGGCTTTGCTGGAGGAGGTGTGGCTTACTGAAGGAGGTGCATCATCAAGAGGTGAGCTTTGAAGCCTCAGAAGCTCAAGCCAATTCAGTTCCTGCTACCTGTTGATCCAGATGTAAAACTCTCAGCTCCTCCAGCACCATGTTTTCCAGCACATTGCCATATTTCCCACAATAATGATAATGGAATGAACCCCTGAAACTGTAAGCCAGATCCAATGAAATGTTTTCCTTTATAAAAGTTGCCTTGGTCACAGTGCCTCTTCATAGCCATGAAACCCTAACTAAAGCCTTATAAGAAGGAGAAAGTGAGATGCACAAAGGGACATCTGTGACACTCACACACAGGAAAGGTCATGTGTGGATACCAGCAGCAAGCAGCCATCGATGCCAGGGAGTACAACATCAAGACCCTGACCCTGACCCTGGCTTCCCCATGTTCAGAACTACAAGAAAACTACTCCTTGTGGTTCAACTCGCCTGGCGTTTTGTGGTGTAAGTCCCAGTTGATAGAAGCACAAACTGACGAGCAAGAAGTGAGCACCAGATTGGTCTGAAAACAATGCCAAGAGCTAAAATAAAACAGCGAAGAGTGAGGTTGGGGACCCCAGAGTCAGGTTACAGAGTCAAAGGACAACACAAAGTATTGTGCCCATTGGCTCTGTGTTGAACCCAGGGCAGGTCTAAGGAACCTCACAGAGACTGAGTCATGAGTTAGGAAAGCGCTGGGTGTCTACAGTCAGCTTAGTCTGTCAAGGCTGTCTGTCCTGATGTAGAAGTCTAGAACCTTTGGAGTAAGCCCCATCAAATGATGTGCTTGAGCCTACCCAGGTTGGTAGTCACGTGCCATGTTAGCTACTGTCTTTTTCTTTCTGTTTGTTCTCCATGGGTACTTCTGTCAGTCTCTGTTCTTATGAGAACCATGAACATCTCTCTCTCTCTCTCTCTCTCTCTCTCTCTCTCTCTCTCTCTCTCTCTCTCTCTTTCTCTCTCTCTCTCTCCCTCTCTCTCTCTGTCTCCCTCCCTCCCTCTCTCCCTCCCTTCCTCCCACCCCCCCCCCCTCTGTAGACCAGGCTGGCCTTGAGCTCACAGAGATCCTCCTGCCTTTGCCTCCCAGAGTGCTAGGATTACAGGCGAATGCCACCGCACCCAGCCAAACACTTCTTTTATCTTACCCTAAATGGAACTTCTGCCACCTTTTCTCAAGTCCCATGCAGTGCCACATGGACCACAGGACCACACGAAACCCAGGCCTGCTCACTTTCTTACCTCCCTTCACAGAACAAAGTTGATTCCTTCAGGCTTATATTCTACTACCCTTGCCTGATGGAGGCAGTTGACACGGGTTCCCCACTGCACCTGCATGGCCTAGAAGTCAATATTTTGTGCACTCCTCACATTGATAGCATATGTATGTGGGAAGTTATTTAAGGCTCTCTTTATGTAGACATAAAGCTACGTGGATAGCTTTAAGAGCACTGATGCCTTTTAAGCTAATCTATAAAGAGACCCTTGAGTTTCTATTTTTATTCCTTTCTTTTTCTCTCCAAAGGAAAGAGTCATCCTTCCATAGAATCCTGGTAGACTTTCCTCAGGGGCTGCATATCCCCTTTGGATCTTTGAGACCACTCCCTTCACACAGTCGGGACTTGGTAATGACTGTAATTTCTCCTCAATTGAGATACTTCACCCCACCTAAAGAAGAAAAAAAAAACTTCTTTCATGGGAGCAATTTTATGCCTCAGGTGACATAATTTCCCATTATTCAAAGGATTAGATATTATTCTACAAAGTATATAAGAAATAAGAAAAAGTACTTTACCAAAAACAGAAAGTAGGAAACACTTGTTCTTCCCCCACATATATCTCTGGGTGACTAATGGCCAGCTGGGTTATTTGGCATCCGTGGTTCTCTGGTGGGTAAAAAAATTATTCTCAAGCAATTAAAGAGAACAAAACCCCACAGTAGGTGAATATGGAGAGATGGCTAAGTCACTAAGAGAACTGGCTGCTCTTCCAGAGGACCTTTTTCAACTCCCAGCACCTATTAGGAGACTTGCAACCATCTATGACTCTAGTTCCAGGGGAGACAAAGCCATCCTCTGCCTCCAAAAACACCAAGTATGTGCACACAAATGAAACACACACAGATGCAGGCAAAACATATTCACAAAAATAACGTAAAACCTACAGTAGGGCTGGTGAGCTATAGGAAAATAAGCAAGTTACAACACCTGAGACACAGTTAAAAATGCCATCGAGGCCAACTACATAGGGTACACACCCAAGCACAGAGGCAGTATGGGGAGGCCATAGATGGATTCTAATTGGAATAAAGGAACAGCTTCCCTAAGAAACTGAAGTTGAGTTTGCCAGCCTCTGTTTGACAGGACAAAGCTCAGCTCCCCAGGGGAGCCTCCACTGCCTCCTGCAGCCTGAGATGCCTTGACTAAACATCCTCAAGACTGAAAAGCCTTTGGCCACAGAGGGAACCCATGACTGTCAGCCTAACTTATCTTGATGGCTAATTCTTCTGAAACCAAAACCCCACGTATCTAGGCTTATTATAAACGAAGCCAGGGTGACTCGCGGGCAGCTTCATTCAACTTCTTTCTGAACATTGATTTTAATGGAACTATTACAAGATAAATATTAAAATATCACCTCCAGGCAGCCCACCCCAGAAACATGAACTTGCCGCTCTCAATCAGTCAGCTGTTGCCCATGGTTATTTCAAGGCAGGCAGGCATTCCACTCCATTTGGTCTGGGTTATGGTCTATGCTGTCAGGATTCATTGAGTACTCACTATAGGACACCGTGTGTGTGTGTGTGTGTGTGTGTGTGTGTGTGTGTGTGTGTGTGTCTATCTGAATCTCATTGGCCAACAACAGACTTTAAATTATAAGCATAAGGAAAGGTAAAATGTATAAAAGAACAGTCTCTCTCTGGCCTTAGAAATGTAGCTTGCTATGGTTATTAAATTACATGGGGACCGAGTAGCAGCCGACCCTGAAACTAAATACATATTTGGAATTGGTTTTTAACAGTTTCCATGGTTACTCCTGGGACTGCTTAGTCCTCTCAGAACCATGTTTTCACACACACGAAGGAGAGCAACCACACCACCCACAGACTCCGAAATTGACATTGGCTCCCAGTTCTGGGATGGGCCTTTTTGTAAGTCACCTTCCTTACCATTGTACGTTTCCTCCTTGTGCTCCCTTCATTTCCCTGCTGCCTCCTCCTCTGCCAGCTCCTTCCTCACACTGCAGCCTTCAATATCAACCATGAGCTCCTGGTAAGGACCACTTTCCTAGTCCTGTCTGTTGAGGTCAGTGATGCAGAGCCCATTGTCCTTGCTGCCGCAGTCCCCAGACCATTTCCCTGAGCATTTTCTTTCCATTCATGTAGGTCTGCATGACATCTTTGCTTCAAATCCATCTACATGAGAGATTTCAAAGTTTTCAGCTTGTAATGGAAAATGGCCCCCCACCCACCCAAGATCCAGCCTGTAACCCTTTTCCTTCACAGTGACTCTTGAGCCTTTATTTTAATAAACATCAACTGCTTTGGGCCTAACTCTGAGTCCTCCCCAGCTCTGTCCCTTCACTTCATTCCTCTCCTCGACTGCAGTGTCCTTCGTTCTCTGAGCTCAGCCTAGGGGTCACAAATTCTAGTCTCTGAAGTCACTGTATTCTACCAAGGTCATCTTAACCTGCAAATCAGTGACTTCTTCACAATGGTGGTTAGGTGAAACCGTGTTAGATCCCATTGGGCCTCAAGTAATGCGTGTGTGCCTCGATTTATATGTGCCTGACTTTGTGTGTGCCTCCATTTGGATGTGCCTGACTTTGGTCTGGTCGTGTTGCGTTCAATGGTCATGGTTCATGCCTGATCAAAGTTGATCTAATGCGTAGGGCTTCTCCATGAGACATCTTCTCCTTCTTAGCCTTGAGTTACTAGCTTTGGAATTACCAGTCAGGACCTCAGCACTGTGCTTAGGGGTGTTTTACACTAGCTAAATCACCAACTGGATGAACCAAAAGCTACAAGCATGAGGAGCAGTTGTTCACTGCCTCATGTGGTGCTGGGAACCAAAGCCTCATCCTCGGACAGAGCAGCAAGTGCTGCCAACATCTGAGCCCTCTCTCCAGCCCTGAAGAGAAGCAGCTTTAGAACACAGAGCTGATGCATTCTACCCTGCTCACAGACACCGGGAGCTGCTCCACTCCTGAATAAAGGCAGGAGCAGAGAGCCCTTGTAAGGAAGTCATTCGTAGTTGCTCAGGACCCTGATGCAGAGTATGTACCTCCCATGTGGACAGCATCCATCACAACAGGTGGGGTTTCCTAGCAGCCCGCAGGCATCAGCCAAGCCAACTTTTGAGACCAGTTCACAAGTAGGCTTATCTTTCCTTGGAGATAAGCGATCCAGCACAACTCCAAAACCACACAGAAGGTTCTGTATTTTTTAGTTTCTGTGTTTTCAGTTTATTACTGAAACCAGCCCTGGGCATGGTGATCTCAAAAGAGCCACTGTCACCGAGCACATTACCTGGCATATGGAGATTTTTAGACCCTCACAGGACTATGTAGCTGTGGTCTTTATACATTCAATTCAATGCTCATTAAGCTGCCTCAGGTTTAAACTAAGGTTTGGGTGTTGACTATAACTCGCCACCCAGCTCCGACACTCCATTCTCTCCCAGTCACTTGTATCTTTTCCCAATTCCCATTCATAGTGGTTCACAGTTTCACATGCTCCGTGATAAGATTAAGTGAAAGGAGAAGGGGCCGTGTGGCATTCAACAGAAAGCTGTGTGTCTGGTGTAAAGGAGAGCATGTGAGTTCATGGATAACTCATGATGGACTCTTGGCTGCTGGTCTATCCTTCTATTTCTCAGTGATTTATTCAAAGGGTCCTGCTTTGTTTCACTTGCAGACTGTTTTAACATTGCACTGGGTAAACAGAGTGTCACTAGATTTCCCGTCTTTCCTGGGGTCATTTTTCCTAGCTATATAAATGTTTGTCTTAATCTTGCTTCTTCCTGTGCATTTTTCTCACACACACACTCACACACACACATGCGCGCGCATGCGCGCGCTATGCTTCTAGTCTGCACTGGGCTGATGTGCTAATTTTCAAATGAGCTGGACGAGAAAGAGTCTCCATACTCAGAGGTCAAATATGTAGGGTGCACTCTTAAAGAAATACAGCACTTTTATATATCTGTAATTATCCATCCATGCACCTTTCTCTCTCAAAATGCTACACCAGATATTAAGTGATGACTCCAAATGGGACCAAGAGAGAAATCTTCCTGTGAGACAGCAGGGATGACTGCCTCTGTTCTTGTGGTCTTTAAAAAGGGGGAGATAGTGGTCAGATGTGTCTTTAGCCATGTGTAGGCTTCAGCTCTGAGCTCGTTTTTAGGGAGAGCAGTCTGGACTCACACGGAATTTTCTACACTTTTCCCACCATCCAAACTATGTTGAACTTGGCCAGTGGTTTTTCTGGAAGGAGCCACATGTTAGTTAAACTCTAGCCATCATGGTGTGTGATAAGCTTAGCGAAACTCAAGAAGGCACAATGTTTGCCAACTGTTCTCACACTCTGACAATTTCTCACACACCCAGAGAAGGAGAGAGAGAGAGAGAGAGAGAGAGAGAGAGAGAGAGAGAGAGAGAGAGAGAGAGAGAAACCCAACTCAAGCAAAGGCCAAGTATTTCTGCAGCAATTTGACTACAAACCAGAAGAATTAATCCTGCTACTGTTGTGAAGTGATTGTGAAACTATAAACAAGTCCCTGCGCATATCCAGAGAGAAACATTTATCCTAAAATATTAAAGATTGAAGCAAGCTCTAAAAATTCCATTACATTTTTAATGCCCTATTCATCCCCAAACTGAACATAGAAACCAGCCACTCCTTTCGCTTTAATCTGACATCAGGTCTTTGCTTCACATTGCAAATCCCTTATGGTTGGTTGAGCTTTGAAATATTCCCATTTGAAATGTTTAGTGGCAGAGACTAAATCTTCTATAGCTTTATCCAGAAGCTTCCTCCACGTAGCCCAGCAGACCTTTCAGTAGGAGCAAGACCTCTGGCTGTAAGGAAATGGCTTCTTCAGGAACATCAGCCTACACTTCCCACTGCTCTGTAGCTAAGCTAAAGCCTGGCTTATGGCTAAAAGGGGACAAAAATGAAACCTACAGATGCTTTTCAGGGCCAGAGGCAGGACATTTTAATAACTATAACTTATCCTGGAGGTAGAGCCAGGTGTGCATAAGTGGCAAGGGTCAGCCCACACAAGTCACAAGCACCAAATCTCCTAGATGTAGCTTATCACATAGAAGACAAGTTGAGGAGGACTGGGAAGGCACCAGGAAGGTCTCTGCTGCTTCTCCAGTGCCCAAACTGCATCTTCAGAGTAACACTGGGAGGAGGTGGGTAAAGGAAACATAAAAGGCAATGCCTTTGAAAATCTGGTAAAAGTCGTGAAGTTGTTCCCTTGTGAACAGACCATGTGTACAGTTTCACATTGTGCAGGAGGCTTTTGAGTGCTGTGGGATTCATCTGCACAGCTCTTGTGGCTCATAGACCTCATGGTGAGATGCCAGAAGAAAGGTGACTCCTTGGCGAAAGGTGGATGTCACTGAATGCTCTGTGCAGCCATTTCTTCTCTCCTGTTATTGTGTATTAGCGATTTGGGTCTTGGCTCAGGTCTTGGCTTATTTGGGTTGGCTGATTTGTGGGTTGGCTGGTTGGAAGGCAGGCTCTCAATATGCAGCCCTGGCTGGTCTAGAACTCACTGCTTTGACCAGGCTGGCCTCACGCTTGTAGAGCCCTTCTTGTCTCAGCCTCCCACATGCCGAGCTGACAGGCATGCATCAGCAGGCCTTTCAGTACACTTGTTAAGAGCCTACCCTCACACAATCACTGTGAAACATTCCCTCTACTGCCCTTGATGGTCACAGCTAGCACAGTTGCCCAATTTCTGACCAGGTATGAGATGGGAAGGCATATCATTTTACAGCAACTGTATGATTAGATCCAAAGGATGCTGCTGCTTCTGGTAGTCCATTTAATTTTGTGCCTTTGGAAGAAAAAAAAAAGTTATGTGCTGTAAAAGTAACTTATTCTCCTGGCTCAATTATTGTCTGGGAAGCTTACTGCCTCCTTCTGCTAGCCTAGGCCTACTCCTGGAAGCTTCCAGCCTCTGTACAACCTAACCTAGGGCTAGAATGTTTTCAGCCTCTGAGACTTACTCCTTGATAAGTTCACCCGTACTTGTTCTTTCTGAGCTCTGGACTGGCTGGTTCAACACAGTTGTTCTGGCTTAAATTCTTCTCCCAGCTGACTTATTTAATCTGGCTTCTCTCTTGGCCTGGAGTTGAAATCTGCTCTAATCTGGCTTCTTCTCATTTTCTGGCTCATTCCATCTTCACCAAGTTCTCTCTCTCTCTCTCTCTCTCTCTCTCTCTCTCTCTCTCTCTCTCTCTCTCTCTCTGTCTCTCTCTCTCTCTGTCTCTCTCTCTCTCTCTCTCTCTCTCTCTCTCTCTCTCTCTCTCTCTGTCTCTCTCTCTCTCTCTCTCTCTCTCTCTCTCTCTCTCTCTCTCTCTCTCTCTCTCTCTCTCTCTCTCTCTCTCTCTCTCTCTCTCTCTGTCTCTCTGCAATCCATCTATTACTGTTCTGGTAAAAACTGACTCCTCTCTCTGTAAAACTGCCTAAGTAGCTTCCCTTTCATCTCTCTTCTCATGATAGTTGGGTGTATCTTATTCTGTCAAATCTTCTCTGATTTGTCACCTTCTCTGCCACTCAATTAGACATCACTTTGAAACATGGATGTTTTCTTCTAACTTTACCTTCATTGTTTGGGATTAAAGGCATGTACCACCACCACGCCTGGACCTAAGCTTTTCTTTTCCTGATACTTGCTTTATGCTAGCCTGGCCTTGACCTCAGATCTGTTTGCCTCTGTCTCCTGGATTAAAGGCATCTTTGTATTCCAGCCGGATCACACAGACCTAGAAGATTGTTAGATGTGATCTCTTGCCTGAGCAGCCATGTTCTGAATTAATATTCCTCTACAATGTGTCTTATTTGTTTTCATTTTGTTTTGAGAAAAGGTCTTAGTCTGTAACTCATGCTGTATTCACCTTTGTGACAATCGTCCTGCCTCAGTAAGCCAAGTGTGAGCCACGAAGGCCAGCTAAAAGAACAATTCTTATAAGCCCAGAAAGCATGTTAAATTTTATGCAATTTGGGGCATTTTCAAGACCCTCATTGACTCAGGAGAGGGATCTTTGTTACCCACTTGTGTTCATCACGGCTCTCCAAAAGCACAGCGCTGACTGAATAGACAGGTGCAGAGAATAGTATACATTTTCAGGCACTGGCTCATGAGATTATGAAGACTTTGAGGCCCACAGTCTGCAGTGGTGGCTGGCTAAGGTGGGTGCAATTTAGTTCCAACCTGAAGGACAAAGAACAAAGGAGTCACGTGATCTGAGCCTGAAGGTCCCAGAGCCAGGAGTGCCAACATCCAAGAAGAAGGAGTAAGTCTCTGCTTAAGCAGACAGAAAACAGGCCTTTCCTCTGCCTCTCTCTTCTTCCAAAGGGTTTAGTGGGCGCCAGGCAGAGGCAAGCCCTCTACAAATGCACCTCTTCTCACTATTGGATGATCAGATAGGAGCTGACTCAGACGAAGAAAAACTTGCTCAAAAATCCCACAGCTAACACATCAGAGAACCCGAACTCACAGCTGCGTGCTAGTTACACGTCTCCCTGCTATGGTAGAATGAATACCTGACTGAAGCAGCCTAAGGAAGGAAGAGTTTATTTCTGCTCACTGTTTTAGAGGGAACAGCCATCACGCTGAAGAAGGCATAGCATCAGGAGCAAGAGGCTGCGTGTCCGCATCAGGGCAGATCAGGGAGAAAGGAAGGAGGAATACAAACACTACGCTGGCTTCCACACTTCTTACTTTTTATTCAGCCTGGGACCCCAACCCATGGGATGCCACCATAATCAAGGGAGGTCTCCCCACCTCAGTTCATCAGCTCTAGAAACATATGCATATGTACACACTCTCACATACATGCACATACATACATACATACTCTCACACACACATGCACACACATTCACACACACACACACACACACACACACATGCACATACATACATACATACGTACACATACACTCTCACATACCTGCACATACATACATACATACTCTCACACACACACGCACACACATGCACACACACACGCACACACATGCACACACACACGCACACACATGCACATACATACATACATACATACATAGGTACACATACACTCTCACATACCTGCACACCCATACACACTCATGCCCATACACATACATACACACACTCACACACACATTCACACACACACACACACACACACACACACACAAAAGTGTGCTTTACCAATGATCTGGGGGTGTCTTGATCCCATCAAGTTTATGATTAAAATTAACCATCACAATGTATCTCTTGATCCTGTCAGAAAGTAACCAGATAAACACCTCTGAGTTCACACAGACATGCACTCAGGCAGTCTCCAGATTGTTGTTGGCGTTATCATAGTAATATGGGAATTTTGCTCTCAGGATGGAGCAGAGTCCAATGAGAAAAACCTCAGACCTAGTCATGGTTCTCAAAGGGGGATGATCGACCTAAGTAACTTTTTGTTGAAAGCCTACAAATCATGCCAATGCTTTACGGGCACCCTCCTGCCAGCGTTACCCACCAACACAGATGTAGACCATCTTAAGTGGGGTCTCTGGTACTGGGATGCGACACCATGATCAGAGCAACTTGGGGAGGAAAGGGTTTCTCTCAGCTCATATGTCCCATCATAGTCCATCACTGAAGAAAGTTGGGGCAGGAGCCTAGGGCAGGACCTGAAGCAGAGGCCATGGAAAAACACTACTGACTCCCATGCTCCTCCTGACTTACTCAGCCTGCTTTCTTATACACCCCAAGATGTAGTGAGCTGCCCCCGTATATCAATCATTAATGAAAACAATATTCCACAGACTTGCCTATAGACCAATGTGAATAGAGGCAAATTCTCTGTTGAGGTTCCTTCTTCCCAGATGAGGCAAACAACTCCCCTAACACACACACAGACACACACACACACACACACACACACACACACACACACACACACTTTTCATAGCTCTGGCAGTAGGTAGAGCTAAAAAAAATAATAAGTTGGTAAAGGGAGATATTTCCACCTGTTTTCTTATATTGTCGGGACTTGCTCGCTAGCTTCTTCGCAGGAGTCAGTGACTCGCCTCTCAAGTCCTATGTGAGCGTCACTCACCTCCATCACTATGTTTAGCCCCACTCTCTGATAAGTGGTAGGACCTCTGCTCTGCAGACTGCCCAGAGCTAGATACTAGGTTTCTTTACTTCTCTGCAAACTAGTAACAACTTGGAAGACAGTAGGACTTCAAATTTTCCTTCACTGAATTAACTCCTTGGAGGCTCCTAAGGAACATAAACCAACATCCAGAAATTTCTTTAGGACAAAGGAGACAACCCACATAAAGCCACTACAGACTCTGTCCAACTCAAGCCACTGCTCTCCTTTCCTATACAGAGAAACCGCTATAGAGCTTCCTTTAAATGGTACTTAGTGGCCTGGAAAACAAATGTGTCTGCCTAAGTGCCTGGGCCCCAGAGAGCCACTTACATAACCCAGAGCTCTGGGGCTATTTCTCTTCACGAACTCATCTTGTTTCTTAAAGCATTACACTTGGATGTTCTTATCTGACTGATTCATTGTTTTTGACCTTAGAAAAAAAAATGATTGAGAAAAAATTTACACTAGAAAAACTAGAAAGAGGAAAAAGTAAACAACATTTGAATGAAAAAGGACACTTAAGAGGTAGAGTAAGAATAAATTAAAAAAAAAAAAAAAAGCCAAACCAAGCCTTGTAAGAGACCCACATGAATGTACATTGTACAAGGCAAGTTTTCCTGGATTTTATAAACATGACTTTCATTCAAAGATAAAACCAGTCATCACAAGAGGACATGAATAAGGAAAAGAGTATAATATAGACACAGGAGTAAACATCAGTACATGTGATGGTTTTTTTTTTCTTTTCCTTTTCCTTTTCTTAAATGGAGGAAGCTGCCTGATTTAGGACAGCATTCATGATTCTGTGTCCTTTAGCAAATTCATTTCCTGTATAGTCAACTGCAAACTACAAATCGCCTGTTGATCTACTGATATTTATCCTTAAAATCTTATATAACTGTGTCATACAAAAAATTATGAGCAAACTCCTTTTTACTGAGAATGGTTTAAATCTAAAACCTTCTTCAGAGGACCAGAGGTGGTTACTATTGTTACAATAAAGACCTTAGTGTCTATCTGAAATACTGCTATACTATCTTCAAATTATTAAACAAAAACCTACAGATTTTCATGGGCTAGTAAAGTCACTTGCAGCCAAGGCAGGGGACCTGAGTTCAGTACCCAGGGCACACAACAGTAAAAGGGAATAACTGACTCCTCTGACCTACATATGCACTATGTCATATGCACACACACACACACACACACGATAAGATGTAATAATAATAAATATACACTTTCAATCTCTCAGAGAATTCATACCCAGACACATTAACTGACCATCAGTTCATTTTTTTTTTTCTAAATCGTATGTTTTATGAACACCAAAAATGCATACATTGAGAAGTTTGGAGCAAACTATAAACATTTTCCCTTCTATTGGTAATTATTAAGTCTTTAGTTAAAAGACAGTCAAGTGAGGGGAAGTCAGATAGGAAGAAGAGAAGCAAATAGTTCTACCCAACTTGTTTGTGATATGGAATCAAAACAGACAGATACACACAAAAACAAACAAACAAACAAACAAACAAAAAACAGCTCTGAGGACGCCTGGGTAGGTGACTGGGTAATGAATGCTTTGAGGTGCAACATCAGATAGGCAGAACCTAGGAGGCACTACTTATCAGAACAGAGAAAGAATGAATGCATCAGTGCTGCGCTCATGTGGCCCAGGAGTGTGCAGAAGAAGAGATGGAAGAAAAGGGAAGAGGCAACGATGTCATGGGCAAAACTGGCCTAGAAGCAAATTTATATCTTATATATCTTAGGATTTATAAAATTCTAACTTCCTTCCTGTGCTTTCCACTTCTCATTTTCTTCTCTCTTAATTTGGCGTCTCCTTTTCTTGTTAAAACAATCTACGTTGTGTCATTTCTGCCCCCACTGATCTTACTATCTTTAGGTGTCATCCTGTTGGTGTTTGGTTTTCATTTCATTTCTGTTCCTAGATCGTTGCTGTTTGCTGCTGTTACTGTTGTCTCCCCCCTTTTTATGCAGCACTGGTGACTGGGTGCAACATTTCAAGTCTACTGTATAGAACCTCTGCATCTGAACAGAACTCCCAACCCAGCTAAGAGTTGTAGTACATACAACCAACTCCTGCTCAAACACCAATAGTAAATAAGTTCAAAGAGTAAGAGTGACTAAAACCCTAAGCAATGATCAGGATGCAAATGAGCATGGGTAAAGGGGTCCCGAAGCCATACCCTGAGGTGCCACTCCTGCAAATCTTTTTCTTTCCTCAGATGATGAATGGGATGAGCGCCATGGCCAAGCCTTACAAATACATGGCTTGCGCTGAGCCTAAAGCATTTCTATCTAACTAACCCTAGGCCTAGGCTGGAAACTTCTAGCCTCCTTAAAATCTAATCTTCTGTAAGCACAGACCTTGACGGCTTCAGCTTCCAACCGCCATCTGCTAACATAGGCCTATGTTTCAGCCTCCGAGACTTACTGCTGAATAAGCTCACCCTTTCTAGCTCTTTCTGAACTCTGGGTGGCTGGCTCAACTCTGATGCTCTGGCAAAAACTTGAGAAATGAAGCACGTACTAACACAAATGATATGCACTATGAACAACAAAATGGGCCTAACAAATTTCAAGCCGCGTTCCAAAAACGTAGTAATGACAAAATGTGCAATGGTTTATATTTGTTTTCCTGTTGCCGCTGCCGTCGTGCAGATCTTATTTAAGCAACCGTATTTTCTACACAAATCTTAAAATCACCTTCCTACCACTAAGGAGATGGCTCAGTAGATAGGAGTAGTTGCTATGCAAGCAAGAGAACCTGAGTTCGAACCCTAAGCACCCATTAAGAAGCTGGACATGCTTATAGATGTGCCTGTAGCTCTGGAGCTGTGGGGAGCCGTGGAGACAGGAGCACTTCTGGGTACTGCTGATCAAGAACCAAGCTCTACCTTCATTTACAGAACTAGTCTGAAGTGGAGAATAGCAAGAAGGATACTGAATATCCTCCTTAGGCCACTGCACATGCACAGGCACACCTGCACATCTGCACAAATATATGCAGGGAGGGAGAGGGAGGGAGGGAGGGAGAGAGAGAAAGGGAGGGAGAGAGAGGGAGGGAGAGAGAGAGGGAGGGAGACACAGAGAGGGAGAGAGAGAGAGAGAGAGAGAGAGAGAGAGAGAGAGAGAGAGAGAGAGAGAATCTCTTGTCTAAAAATCCCACTAGAGAATTTATTTTAAAAACACATACTCTTGGATTAGTTGACTCCCCCACTACCACATGCTGAGTGCTAGCCTCTATTTACTTCTTCTGCATGGTGCTTACTGTCTTTCTTTATAATGGGTTTTAACCTTTTTTTGTTCAATTAATTTATTCCGATTACAACTAAATTGTTATCCCATCACTTGTATCCTCCTGTTCCTCCCTCCCTCCCGTTTTCACCCTATTCCCCTGCCCTAGGGTAAGACTGAGGGGGACTTCCTCCCCCACTATATGGTCAGGTTTTAACTAATTTAAGAAGACAGGAAACCTCTGGATGTGGTGGTGCACCCCTTTAATCCCAGCACTTGAGAGGCAGAGGCAGGCAGATGGCTGTGAGTTCAAGACCAGCCTGGTCTACAAAGTGAGTCCAGGACAGCCAAGGCTACACAGAGAAATACTGTCTCAAAAAAAAAAAAAAAAAAAAGAGGAGGAGGAGGAGAAGAAGGCAGGATACAAGTGTAGCTTGCTGCTACAAGGTGCATAGTTCATTAAGCAAGAGTAGCATCTGCATGTATGGGCAGAGACAGGCTTGAAAAGGCATGTGACATAAGGAGAGAAGAAGGCGTTCCTGAGAAAAACTGTGATAGTTTGCACAGGAATGGGCCCCCTACGATCCTAGACTTGAATGCTTAGTCACAAGGAGTGCCACTATTAGGAAGAGTGGCCTTGATGGAGGAAGTGTATCACTGAGGGATGGGCTTTGAAGTTTCAAAAGCTTATGCAGGCCCATTTATCGCATTCTCTTCCTGATGCCTGCCAGTCCAGATGTAGAATTCTCAGCTACGTCCCAAGCACCATGTCTGCCTGCATGTTGCCATCTTCCTGCCATGATAATAAGGAGCCAAACCTCTGAAACTGTAAGCTAACCCCAACTACATCATTTCCATTCTAAGCATTGCTGTGGCCATGATGTCTCCTCACAGCAATGAAACACTGACTAAGACAGAAAGGAAAGTGCAGACGCCTTTACCTTGAAGGACGCAGGGAAGAGACCACACAGAACCTGTAGATGCTTGTGCAGAAAGAGTCTGGATCCACCAAACCAACCTCACTGATAATCTTAACCCAGTAGCCAAGGTCCAAAAGAGCCATGGAGACTGGAGGATTTTTCCAGGCTGGGGAGATGGGTCAGCAGGGAAAGGTGCTTTCTAATAGGTAGCAGTGTGTCAGGACCATATGGTGGAGGAAGAGAGTTGACTCCTGCAAGTTACTTCCTGACCATATGTGCACTGTTGCATGTGCACATGCACATGCGCACACACAGACACACACTTTTTTAAAAAAAAGAAATAGTTTAAAATAGTAATAATAAGGCAGGCATAGTGGCACATGCCTTCAAGCCCAGCACTCAGGAAGAAGAAGTAGACAGATCCCTGTTAGATTAAGGGCATCCTGATCTACCTAGCAAATTCCAGGACAGCCAGGGGCCACATAGTGATACTTTATCTCAAAACAACATTAAAATTAAATAAGTAAAATAATGATAAAAAATAAATAACAAAGGTTCTCGCATCCATGCAGTCAGACATGTAAGTCACAGAGAATGGCTATCTTGAAATATCCATGAGCTACATGCAACTTTTCCTGGTATCTATTGACACTCGAGATCCATGGAGTGGCTTTAAATTATTGAAAATAGATTTATAAAACATCACTTAGAGAATTGCGTATTCTTTCTGAACTATACTTACCATATGCGCTTGTGGCTACCACCTCTAGGAAACCTCGACAAGAACAGAAAGGTCACAGAAGCTCTCTAATGTAGTAAAACCCATTTCAGCAAAGCACTGAAGGTGGTTTATCAGACACAAGTGAAGTCGGGACACAGAAACAAAGCAGTGCTGTGCACAGACTCCACAGCAGACTCACTTTGCCAAATTTTCCAAAAGCACATTTTAGCTTAATATAAATAAAGAATATTATAATTTTCTATTTGTTGTGGTTTATTAGGGACAAAGAGATGCTATCTACAGAGATAATCATCTATTACGGAACCCATGTCAAATCCTGGAGGAGTCACAGACTACAGAGTCCATGGGGCCATGTGAGAAGTAGTGAAGGCACTGCACACCTCTCCATACAAGTTTCTGAGCACAGGGTGAGAACTATACATGGTCAGAAGGAAATCAGGAGACTAGTCATGTGTTAGGATGATCATGAACTCGGGGACACATCCTAGACAAAGGCAGGAGGCCAGATTCCTGAGATGTCCCAACTACTGTGATTTTTGGCTACAGATCTTTTGTTTCCTCTATCTGATGAGTCCAAGAGCCAGAACACTCTGTCTGCATAGAAAGAATGATGGTTGCTAATCCTCCCTGCTGACTTGGCTGGGAAAGTTAGCTCAGTCTGAGACAGAACCCAACTGTACATTGGACAAGACCATACGTTCACAAGATGCATCGAGAGCTGGGAAAGAGAGAGGGTCAGCGCCTCTCCAGAGTACCGCCTCACTGCCGCTTGATGTAATCCATTTGTTTGAATTCCATCAAAAGCTGATGGTGAAAAGCAAGAAGCAACAACAGGAAGCCCTGGGCTAGCTAGGTCAGACTCCAAAACGGTGGGAAAATAATGCTGGCAGTTCAATAATCCGTAAAGCTTAAGGTATGTCTCATAAAAAAAACTACAAAATTTGAGAGAAAGTAAGTATACACATGTACATACACACTGATATATGCACATGTAAGTTCATGTGAACACACAGAAACACATGGACATATACATGCATATACATACATACATACATACATACATACATACATACATACATACATGCACATGTGTATACACAGGCATAAGAAATGTGGAGGGAGGGTAAATGTCTCACCAATCACATACACAAAATCTGGAGCTAACAAGTTCTACAACATTGCAGGGATCAAAATCAGCAGGGCATTACGGGAGACAGAGACAGGCAGATTTCTGTGAGTTCAAGGACAGAGCTATGGAGAGAGTCCCTGTCTTAAACAAAACAAAAACAAACAAAAGGCAACCATCAAAAATCAGTGGTTTCTCCACCAGCCACAGTGGTATGGGTGTGGAGTGTCCCCCAGAAGCTCATATTTACCTGGCCCCCAGCTAGTAGTGCTGTCTGGGAAGATTTGAAGCCTTTAGGAGGTGGAATCTGAAAGACACAGGGGGAGGTGACAAGGAAGGCATTGTAAGGTCTTATAGCTGGGCCCTATAACTTCCTGTTGTCTGTCTCTGCATCTGACTGCCGGGAACTGTCACTCTCCTGCTTCAGTGCCCCCGACCCCCCACCAACAACAACATGATGGACTCTGTCACTCTGGAACTATGAGGTCGGGAACACACACACACACACACACACACACACACACACACACACACTAGGATAGCAGCATGAGTGATCCAAAGAGGAAATTAAGAGCACAGCTCACAGACAAATAAAAATGATTAAAGCAAGTTCCAGAGCCAGAGGCTTGAGTTCAAGGCCAACTGCCTCTCTTAGCCATGAGATTTTATACAAGTTACCAAGCTCACTTCGCCTCATTTCCTTACCTGGAAAAATGACTAAGCCAACTTCCCAGGACTATGGGGAGAATACATCATGAACTGCCTGTCCGTGGCTTAGGAGAGTCACAAAACACAAGCGCTCATCCCAAAACAATGTGTAAGAGAGAAACTACAGAGCCCAAGCCTCCCTTCCTCCAGCTTTGCAGGCAGCTCTGGGAATGTGCGGGGCTTTGCTTGTGTTCAGCTATATTGCTCCAAGCCCTGTTGCTTCCTCTGCAGAGTACAAGAAGCGTTCCCTAAATCTTTGCCTGCCTCAGTCACCTGACATCAGAGCACCCTGAAATCCACCTTCTAAGTTGCTCCCCTGTCTCTCTTCATTACTCGCTCTCCACTCTGACCACTATAATGGCTGGCTCTCTCCTTCTAACATGTGAGTCTTGGGGTTCAAACTCAGGACATCAGGCTTGGAGGCAAGCACCCTACCCCCAGAGCCATCTTACTGGCCTGCAAATTGTATCCTATGAGATTTTCATTCTATGATTAAACTCTTTCACTCACCAAGTACCACAGATTTATAAATAATGTCAAATACTAGGCATAAAAAAAAAAACCTGTCTTTATTACTTTCCATCATGGCTACTGTATCCAAGAAAAACTATTCCATTCCTTCTCAGTATGAACAGCCTACTCTGCAAAATTCTGAAGTAGTAGACTGGATGGTTATTGTTCAGTTTAATCATATGTACATATGTGTGCATATAAGCATATATCAGCACTCATGAGGCAGGTTTGTGTCTAAGTTAGGGTTTCCATTGCTGTGAGGAGACACCAGGAACAATGCAACTCTTATTTTTTTTTTAATTTTTTTTATTAATTTATTCTTGTTACATCTCAATGTTTATCCCATCCCTTATATCCTCCCATTCTTCCCTCCCTCCCATTTTCCCATTATTCCCCTCCCCTATGACTGTTCCTGAGGGGGACTACCTCCCCCTGTATATGCTCATAGGGTATCAAGTCTCTTCTTGGCAACCTGCTGTCCTTCCTCTGAGTGCCACCAGGTCTCCCCCTTCAGGGGACACGGTCAAATGTGAGGCAGAGTACGTGAGAAAGTCATATCACACTCTCCATTCAACTGTGGAGAATGTTCTGACCATTGGCTAGGTCTGGGTACGGGTTTAAAGTTTACCACCTGTATTGTCCTTGGCTGGTGCCTTAGTTTGAGCGGGACCCCTGGGCCCAAATCT
The DNA here is from genome assembly GCF_903995435.1 of Acomys russatus. Lineage (NCBI taxonomy): Eukaryota > Metazoa > Chordata > Mammalia > Rodentia > Muridae > Acomys > Acomys russatus. Next base: position 63,406,164 of record NC_067149.1, on the reverse strand, counting down.
GCCTATCATAATGTTCTACTTGTAGGTTTCTAGGACCCTCTGGATCCTTCTACTTTGCTATTCTCCCATGCTTCTCTCATTTAGAGTCCCAATAAGATGTCCTCCCCTCTGTCCCAGTTTCCTGGTAAGTGGAGGCTTTCGTGGGACATGCCCCTTGGGCTAGTATGCAGATATAAGTGAGTATATACCATTTGATTCTTTCTGCTTCTGGGTTAACTCACTCGTTATGATCATTTCTAGCTCAATACATTTATCCACAAATTTCGGGAATTCCTTGTTTTTAATAGCTGGGTAGTATTCCATAGTGTATATGTACCACAGTTTCTTTATCCATTCTTCTACTGATGGACACTGTTTCCATGTTCTGGCTATTATGAATAGGGCTGCTATGAACATGGTTGAGCAAATTTTCTTGTTGTGTGCTGGAGCATCTTCTGGGTATATTCCAAGGAATGGAATAGCTGGGTCTTGAGGAAGTCCTATTCCCAGTTTTCTGAGATAGCACCAGATAGATTTCCACAGTGGCTGTACTAGTTTGCATTCCCACCAGCAATGAAGGAGTGTACCTCTCTCCCCACATCCTCGCCAGCATGTGGTGTCACTTGAATCTTTGATCTTAGCCATTCTGATGGGTGTAAGATGGAATCTCAGAGTTGTTTTGATTTGCATTTCCCTGATGACTAAGGAGGTTGAGCATTTCTTTAAGTGTTTCTCAGCCATTTGATACTCCTCTGTTGAGAATTCTCTGTTTAGTTCCAAGCCCCATTTCTCAGTTGGGTTATTTGGTTTGGTGGTGTTTAATTTCTTGAGTTCTTTATATATTTTGGATATTAGACCTTTGTCAGATATAGGATTGGTGAAGATCTTTTCCCAGTCTGTAGGCTGTCGCTTTGTTCTCTTAACAGTGTCTCCTGCCTTACAGAAGCTTCTCAGCCTCATGAGGTCCCATTTATTAATGGGTGACATTAAGGCCTGGGCCGTTGGTGTTCTGTCCAGGAAGTTGTCTCCTGTGCCAATGTGTTCCAGTCTCTTCCCCACTTTTTCTTCTAAGTGACTTAGTGTCTCTGGTTTTATGTTGAGGTCTTTAATCCACTTGGATTTGAGTTTTGTGCAAGGTGACAAATATGGGTCCAGTTGTATTTTTTTACACATAGACCTCCAGTTAGACCAGCACCATTTGTTGAAGATGCTCTCCTTTTTCCATTGAATGGATTTGGCTTCTTTGTCGAAAATCAAGTGACCATATGTGTGTGGACTCATATCCGGGTCTTCGATTCGATTCCACTGATCAACCAGCCTGTAATGCAGCTCTTATAAAGGAAAACATTTAGTTGGGGCTGGCTTATAGTCTCTCTCAGAGGTTTAGTCCATTTCCATCATGGTGGGAAGCAAGGCAGACACGGTGCTGGAGGAGGAGCTGAGAATTCTAAGTCTTGATCCTTAGGCAACCGAAGGACATTGTGTGTCACACTGTCTGTAGCTTGAGCATAGGAGACCTTGAAGCTCACTCCTCAGTGATACACTTCCTCCAACAAGACCACACCTGGTAATAATGCCACTCTCTATGGCCAAGCATTCAAATACATGAGTCTGTGGGTGGTGGGGGGTTAGTATTCCTATTCAAACCACTACAACTTGCAAAATTGTTTTAATTATAGACTATCATGAGGATTAAAAAAAAAGTCATAAATCTGAAAGTAGACACCTAAACCAACAGAACAGAAGAAAATGTCTAAAAAAGGACCCCAGGAAACATAGCAGCATGTATTAGTGAGCAAAACTCAAGTCCCTAAAACACATGGTGGGGTGGCGATGAGTCAACAGCTGGAGGGAGGTAAAGCTGGATTCAAGGGTGTCTCAAAGCTCCTCAGACCACAATTACCAGAAGGGAACACAGTTGAATTCCTCTACAGCTCCAAACAGAGGAAGCCTTTCCGTGAAGCTACCAAAATTCCAAGGCCATAATGGGAAAGGTGAAAAAAAATGTATCACATAGGAAGGTTTGCTTCTGCCAGATACTTTGAGATGCCAAAACACAAATAGCTAGGAAAACAAAAAGGCTGTGAAATCACAGACCTGATGATCGTACTATGTAAGTAGCTACAGAAATTGATAAGAAAAAATATCCCAAAGATTGTGCAGAGGTCTTTGATGTCAACAAAGCTAAAAACTAAATCCACGCTGATATATCATGTATGTGAGATAACTCACCTGGCCTTTGGGCATGGCCTGCCACCGATGCTGAAGGGACAGAGTATCTGTGCACCATGCCCTATGCTAAGCCATTTGGCCACAGTTGCCAAATTTCCAATTTATTTCCTAACTGGTTGTAATAGTAGTTTGAAGAGAGCAGAGACTGGTGGCGTGGTGGTTTGGAGCAGACAGACAGACAGAAATGTTTCCCGGCGCAGTGGCTTGCAGGAGATTTCTTGCTGCCTCTGCTCTTGACAGAGAATTGGTCCAGCCCCAAAGATTCTTGGATCCTAAACAGCTGAGAAAAGTAAAAGGGGACCCTCTCTCCACTAACCTCTCTCTTACATAAGATTCAGACATTGGAAGGGAGGTTGAGGCCTGAACACCCCAAATAAAGTAGAGTTTAATAAAAGAGTGCTGCAGGTGGCGCCCAGCATGTCTGTCTGCTCCCAACCACCACACCGTCAGTCTCTGGTCCCTTCATACTGCTCCACCCCAACGCCACCTGCCACCCCACACTCTCTCTGGGTTCTCCTGTCTATCCTCATAGCCCTAGAGCCCTCTCCATTCTGCATGAGGAAGGCCTTACCAGCTGGTGAAAGCCACACCCCACATGAGATAATTAACACCTGTGGACAAAGCTTAAACTGAAATCTCACGCTTGGGATTTAAAAAAAAAAAAAAAAAAAAACATATATTCATAACACAACTGAGTTTACAAAAGAAACTGAAACTTCCATTACATATGGCAATCTGTTATATGGCTTTATCATGGGCCGAATGGTACAAATAGGACACTTTTCACATTAGTATGGTCAGTAGTAGAAAAAGGAAAATAAGGCCAGTGTGTGTCTCTATAATATATCCGTGTGCTCCTTACAGAGTTATGTGGGAAGATATATGTGAACAGTGTTTAAATTTATATAAATAAATAAAACTTTAAAAGGAAACAAGCTCTGGACTAGGGAGAGGGCTCAATGGTTAAAATGCAGGCTTTGCAGCATAAGGACCAGAGTTTGCCCCGCATCCACATAAATGCAGGGTAGACTTGGCAACTCGCCTGTGAGTCCAGGCCAGGAAGATGAAAGAAGGATCCTCAAGACAGCCAGGTACCATGATTAGTCGCACTGGGTGCTCTGAGTTTGAGTAAAGTGAAAGAGTGATCGACGACAATTCCTGACATCAACCTTGGGCTTCCACATGCATGCACACACACATGCATGCCTTTCCACGTGCAAATAATGCATATAAACAGAAAATGGAAAAAATAAACTTTATAAAGAAGAAACGAAAAATGGGTATATATTCTCATCTCTGCTTGTGTTTGAATATTTCAAGGATACTTAAGAAGCTAATGAGAAGAGATAAAGCAGGTGTGGGCTATGAACTGACAGACAGCAAGCTGGAGTGCGGTCTCACACAAGTACCACTTCCATATTAGAAGGCTTTTTGGGGCAATAATAAAGCAGCACCTATTCAAAGAAGTCTGAACCATGCTGATCTATCACACTGTATACTACCAACTTATAAGCTTAACTTTTAACTTAAAAAGTTAGAACCCTAAAATGTCAGTGAACAAGTAAAGTCGTTTGTTAGCAAATACATTGATGAAAACAGATGAGGAACTGGGAAGTCCTAAGGGGGTGGCAGAGGAGCCGTCTGTACATGTATGAGCACAGAGGCTGGTTCTCTTCTTGGCAATTGAGAATAACATAGAAGCAGACATGGAGGTGAAGAGGCCACCTTGGTGAACTGATTTTTACTGTTTTTGTTGTTGTTGCTTGTTGCTTGGTTGGTGATGTGTGTTCTCTCTCTCTCTCTCTCTCTCTCTCTCTCTCTCTCTCTCTCTCTCTCTCTCTCTCTCTCTCTCTCCCGCCAGAATTCTGCAGGACAGCTTCCAATCTCTGATTCTGCAGTGTGATGATAGGCACACTCAACTAGACTGGCTTCTATTTTTAATTGGAGGGGCACCTCCATATTGTTTCCCATCATGGCTGAGCTAATTTATATTTCCATCAACCATGGGTAAGGGTTCCGTTTCCTTAGTCTTCGCCAACACTTGTTACTGTTAGACTTTCTCATTACAGCCATTCTTACTAGAGTGAAATGGCATTCTGTTGTGGTTTTCACTTTGATTTTCTTGATGTTTAATAATGTTTATTACTCACATTTGCATAGCTTCTCTTTTGATGCCTGTAGTTCCATTGTCTACTTTCAATGAGTTTATTTGAGGTCCACAAATACTGTGTTTGGGGAGTTTCTCACTAGACTCTGAGTAATGACCCCTTATTTTCTCCCATGGGATGATTTAATTTTTTCCTTGTTTCCTTTGCCATGCAGAAGGTGTTTAGGTTGACTTCATCTCATTTATTATATTTACTTTTATTTCATGTGCTTTGGGGTGTGTCTAACAAGCCCTTACTCATCCCAGCATCCAGATGTGCTCCCTCAATGTCTCTAGACTTCTTCTAGAAGTCTCCTTTTTTCAGCCCTTGCATTCCAGCATTTGCCATTTTGAGTTGATTCTTTATCTGGTGAGATATACTCATCTAGTTTTAATGGTCTGTGTATAGACCTCCAGTTTCCCAGCGCCACCTTATGAAGAGACTGCCCTTTCTCCAGTCTGTGATCTTAGTGTGTTCACTGAGTCAGTCGTGCAGAATTACAGGCTCACTTCTAGGTGCTCTTTTATCCCAGTGGTCTGCATGTCAGTCTTGATAGTAAATCCATTGCAATGGTGTTAAGGCAGATAATTCCCCTGTCTTGGTTTCTGTTTGTTTGTGTTTTTAATCTCTTGCTTAGTTGTTTGGTTGGGTCTTGTTTTGGTTTATTTGTTTGGCTGGATTTTTCTCAAGTCAGGATTGCTTTGGTTACTTGGGATTTCCTTATACTTTAATACAGACTTTTAAATTGTTTTTTCTGTTTCTGTGAAAAACAGCACTGACAATCTCATGGGGTTGCTTTGAACCTGTCAGCGTATGGTGTTTTCCTCCTAAAGGTGTACATAATTATTGATATCTGACTATTTCTATAATAACAATACATCTCATTCAAGTAAAATTTTTTAAAAAGAAATTTGTCTGAACCAAAAGTAACCAGGGCAGAAGAGAGGATTGTGGCTGCTCCGAGATGTGATGACTACAATCAATTTCAACAATATTAGTGTGTCAAAAATGGCGAGTGAAGCCAGCCCACTTTCCCCACAAAGCAGGAAGAGAGATGTGAAGGCCTTCTCCTTTGGGGAAGCCTTTCCCACCAAACTGCCCCAAGTGATGGCAACAGACCCACCAAATCTGCCAGCACTCAGAAAGGAAACAAGTACTACAGACGCTCTACAGCAGCCTTCCATCTGGGAAAAACAAGGCAGGATGAATGAGTTGGTTCTAACCAAAGTCTAAAATGCTGAAGTAAACCAATTTGTGGATGAAATGGTAGACATACCAGGGAGGTTACACTCAGGACATCCTAAAACACACACTATTTCTCAAAACTCTTCTCCATGTCACCAAAGAGCAGCATCATGATTATTGAGAAAGTCAAGCACGGCGACTCCCACCTGTAATCTCGACACATGAGAGGCTGAAGCAGGAGGAGTGCCCTGAGTTCTAAACCATCTGGGGCTACAGTGTAAAACTCCAGCTCTGTCTCAAAAATAAAAAAAAGAATGTGGGGGCGGGGCGGTAATAACTTACCCATCATCAGTCACCTCCCATGTTGTATAAAGCCACAACTCAATCTTGACATTGACCTTATGTCTACCTCAGAGACTAAAAAGCACCAAGGCTGAGGACTTAAGGCTGTGCAAATAAGATGCCTGACCATGAATCCCCAGCACCTCTGCCCCAGGCTGAGCCACAGAGACAACTGCTAAACCACTCTGAGCTATGTTTCCATTATATCGTTTTTGTACCATGATGAAGACCCTGGACTACTCTGCAGTGTTTCCAAATTAAACGAATTAATGCAAACTATGCCCTTGAGAGTGTTCACACACATGCTAGGACATAGTCTCACAGCTCTGAATATCACATGATGACGATGACGATGACTGCGGCAGCAGTGGCAGCTATTGCTGTTGCTAACGTTCATGCTGCAGGCTATCTTCCAACACCACAAAATAATGACATGCTCCTAAGATTTCCCTGAGCCAATACAAAAGGGTTTTCTCCAATAAGCTTAACAAAAACTAGAATGGAAAATGTGTTGTAGAAATGTTCCCACTAACAACATTTCCACGCTGAATGGAGTTTGCTATTGAAGCAAAAGTTATTATAGGAACAATGAAGCTAAATAAATAAGCTCCTATTGCTGATGAGAGAACATTATTTGACTCACCCTACTAAGGGCAATTGTACTAACATTTGATTACACTTTTCTTTGTACTTTTTTACTGCCCCTAAATTTGCAATTAATGTTACTTCTTAAAATATGTGTGCATATAGCAACTCAACAGTGTGGAACATGAGATTCTTTTGAAGCTTACTTTTGCTATTAAAAAACTCTTTCCATGTTAATCTAAAAAATAAAATACCATAATAACAAGATTTCATCTATATTAAATTTATATGTGAAAAAAGAAATGACAAATCTTGCTGTTCTATTTCCCAATCTAGATGGTTTTGTGAGGTTGTTGTTGTTGTTGTTGTTGTTGTTGGGTTCTGTTTTGGTTTGGTTTGGTTTGGTTTGGTTTTTTGAGACAAGGTTTCTCTGTGTAGTCTTGGCTGTCCTGGACTCACTTTGTAGACCAGGCGGGCCTTGAACTCACATCGATCTGCCTGCCTCTGCCTCCCGAGTGCTGGCATTAAAGGAGTGAGCCACCACGCCTGGCTCTAATCTAGATGTTTTATCTCCAAGGCTTAATGCACTGAAAACAAATTAATGAATACTTACATTGAAGAAGACAATATTTTTAAAGAAATAGCCTATCAAGAGTTCAAAGTCGGGGCTAGAGAGATGGCTCAGAGGATAAGAACACTGGCTGATCTTCCAAAGGTCCTAAGTTCAATTCCCAGCAACCACATGGTAGCTCACAACCACCTGTAATGAGATCTGATGCCCTCTTCTGGTGTTCAGAAACATAGACAGGCAGAACACTGTATACAAAATAAATAAATAAATCTTTTTAAATTAAAAAAAAAAAAAAAAGAGTTCAAAGTCATCTCTAGCTACATATCAAGTTTGAAGTCATCCTGGGCTGAATGAGACTCTGTCTCAAAAAAAAATAAATAAAACCAAAATAATAATAAAATGAAGAATGCAAAATTAGAAATTTGGACCATGAGTTTTAAACTCATAACTACACTCAAACATATGTTTATTAATCATATGGTAACCATTAAAATCAACACATTTTTGCCAACAAGAAACAAATTTGTTTAATCCCAGTAGCATAAATTCATACACCCTTGCCTTGAAGAAATTCAATACACTTGGAAAGCATTTTCTTCAAAATCTGCATCTGGCTGATTTTGAAAACCTTTTCCCCAAAAAGAGTTGCTGAGGGGCTGTGTGTGTGTGTGTGTGTGTGTGTGTGTGTGTGTGTGTGTGTGTGTGTGTGTGTGTGTGTGTGTGTGTGTGTGCATATACGTGTGCACACATATGTCCACAGGTGAACATGCACATGTGTGTGAAAGCTATATGACAGCCTCGGCCTCAGCATCATCTTCAAGTATTGTTGAAGTTAATTTTTAAAAATGGGGTTTGTTAGCCAGGCATGGTGGCACACACCTTTAATCCCAGCACTCGGGAGGCAGAGGCAGGTGGATCACTGTGAGTTCGAGGCCAGCCTGGTCTACAAAGCGAGTCTAGGACAGCCAAGGCTACACAGAGAAACCTTGTCTCAAAAAACAAAAAAAAAAAAAAAAAAAAAAAAATGAGGTTTGTTTCTCTTAGCTTATTTCTTTAACCCAGCTATCACACAAATAATTGAGACTCTTTTATAATACAAGGCTTCACAACACAATCTTGAACAGTTTAAGTCTATTCTTAACCCTCGATGCTATCCTGTTTTACTTCTAACAAACATCCCAGCAATACTTGCGCTTTGTAGCTTTCCTTGGCTCCAGCTCTTTCCACCTGATCTTCCTTAGACCTCTACCCATGGCTGAATCTGTGCTTCCTCTTTTAACTCCTCCTCTCCTGGCTGGCAGGAAGTCCAGCCTTATTCTCTCCTCTGCTCATTGATTGGCTGTAAGCTGCTTTATTGACGTAACAAGGAGACAATTGGGGAGCAGAGTTCACATAACATTTAGACTGGAAATGAGAATTTAAACCACACAATAACTTTGTGCCTAGAAGCTATGTTATCCATCCCCTTTGAAACAAGATCTTTCTCACTCACCTGGAGTTCACCAGTTAAGGTGCCCACTGAGCCCTGGGAATCTGTCTGTCTACACTTTCCCAACACTAGGATTACAAGTATGTACTACCATACTTGGCTTTGTGTGTGTGTTCCAGAGATCCGACTCATATCTTCACGTTTGCAACGTAAATGTTTTACTAAGTGAGCCATCTTCCTTAGGCCATTACCCTTTTAATAAAAGTAGAGAAACCAGTGAGATAACTCAGCAAAGGATAGGCATTTTCACCAAGCCTGACAGCCTGAGTTCAATCCTGGCCCCCACATAGTGGAAAGTGTCCATGCAACTTGTCCTCTGACCTCCGCCTGCATACTATCTCATATTTACAGGCACCAAGTACACCACACACATACGCATTAAATAAATAAACAAACAAATAAAATGTAATTTTTTAAAATGTTGGACAAGAGAGATAGATCAGTGTGTAATAGCAATTGCTAGGCAAACACATAAAGACCTTAGTTCAAATCTGGCCACCTACATAAAAAGCCGTGTGCATCTATCTGTAGCCCAGTACTGCAGAGGGAGGAGCCAAGAGGATTGTGGCTTTCTAGCTGTCAATCTCACTGCAAGGTCAGTAAAACATCTTGTCTCCAAAACAAGGTAGAGAATAAAACGAGACACATGACCTCCTCCTCTGGCCTCTGAGAGCCTACACACAGACACAGGCAGGCATTACACACACACACACACACACACATACTGCACAGAGTTCATGTTTCTTCCACAGTTGTGGATAGCCAACAGCTAACTATATCTGCAAGCTACCTAAATCCACAATGTAGTAAGTGAGCCCAGAAGCCCACCTGTGGCCAAGGCTATTAGTCCCCAGGACCCTGACCAGTAATCCTGGTCCCAAGCCCAGAGTGTGCTGAAGGGCATGATCTAAGGGCAGACACTTCTCAGTCTCCTTCTCTAACCTCTGTCCACTAAAGACTCCATTAAACCGGACCATACTGTGGAAAAGCATTTTCAGCTCAAATTCTGCTAAGGACTCTAGTCAGTTGCTGGCTTCAGCTCGCTGGTCAAGGGATTAATTGCCTCATTTTCATCAGGTTATCTTTCCTTGCATCACTGCTTTGTCTTAGTTTGCTGAGTGATGTGACTTTGATTTTCTGTTTTATATCCATGTCAATGTCATGTTTCTTGCTTTAAATTAGCCCCTTTGTGGGGGTGGGGCATGAGACAGAGTTTCTCTGTGTATTCATGGCTGTCCTGGACTTACTTTGTAGACCAGGCTGGTCTCGAATTCACAGAGATCCACCTTCCTCTGCCTCCCGAAGTGCTAGAATTACAGGCATGTGCTGCCATGCCCAGCTCTAAAGTAGACATTTTATGTTTAATAATTTCTATTTCCACACATACACTTTCCCTCATGCCATGACCTACTGATTCTCTTTAACTTTTTTAACCTTCTTAGGTTTAAATTTGTTATCCATTTTTAAATATTTTTTATTTTATATATATACATTTATATTATTCAACATATAAAATAAACTAATTACAGCAAGAAGAACCACAAAACAATCAGGAATTATATTAATGTTACCTTTATAGTGTTTTGGCTATTTGCATTTGGCAACCTTGAAGAAAACATCTTTCCTATCTTGTTCAGTCTAAAATTCTGAATGTAAATCAGTATCTATCATATCTCAACATTATCAACTTAAAACATCTATCTAGACCTAAAAACATTTTAACCACTAAACAACTAAGCTTAGTTGTAAAACTAAACTATCTGGTCTTCAATTCCATCAGAGACTTGAGAAGGAATAAAATTAATTACGTGAGTAAACAGGAAGTACAGGTTAGCAGCTTCCAAAGTAGAAAAAAATGACAGAGATAGTTTGCTGTCTGAACAGTCACCCAAACTTTCTATAAAGTTGGAGCATCATCTTCAGCCTTCTGGCCCAGTACATCTGACAGACGTATTTGTGAGGTAGGAACTATTGAGGACTTGCTTACCCTGTCTCGGCAGAGTTTGGCCTGCAGCTGCCTGCGTCCGAGCTTGCCCATTTTTAGGCAGATTTCTGTCTGTGACCTAAATGAGGACGTTTTGCCCAGTGACTGGTTTACCACATTTTGAAGCCGTCTCCATAAGGAGGTTTCCTTATGCTCATCATCTTCTTTGAGGTAAGCTGGGTGTTGCCAGGAGTTAACCTGTCTTATTGTCAGTGAACCTTTAAAATAATTTTTAAAAATCTATACATTTATAGTTTAGGACTATATGATGCTTGTGAGAAATTATATGTCCTCAGAACAAAAGAACTGGACACTGACACTGGATCGGACCTGACAGGATGCATTCCTCTGAGCATGCTGGACACTGACATCCTGCATCCTTCACGTTCCAGCACCAAGTGTTTCAGTTGCTGTTCCTCATCAAAAACAGAACAGATTCAAAGAAAGCTTCCTTCCCAATTGGTCCAGCATTTCAGACTGTCCCACACAGGACTTCTTTTAGCTTGGAATTTCTCAACATTTAGAAACTGGACCACAAATGCTATTCCTATCTTGTTTAACCATTTTCCCCAATTTTACTTGGGCCCCTACAAAGGTATTATTCGTCCCAAATCAGCTGAAAAAAACTTAATAGAACAATGCCCCATTTCCCTTAATGGGGGGGGGGTAGGTTTCTGATTGCTTTCTTGGGCTATAGATGTTTATTTTCATTGGTAGTTGGTTAGAAGTTACTATTGGTCATATTCAGAGAGAAAACAAGACTAAACTTATGGATGTCTCTCTTTTCCTTTATCTTTCTTTCTTAGGTTTGGGGATAGGGGTTGAAAAGAAAAAAGAGGGAATATAGAAATTTATAGGGATGATAAGAAAAAAGATTATTTTGACCACCTCCTCTGGGTAGGGAGGCCTGATGGCATTCAAAGAAAGAATAAGCAGGCTACCAAGATAAGATTTGATAGCCTATGACCATATAGTGGGGGAGGAGGTCCACCTCAGTCATAGACCTAGGGGAGGGGAATAGGGGGAAAGCAGGAGGGAGGGAGGAACAGGAAGATGCAAATGAGAGGATAACAATTGAGTTGTGATCTGAATACATTAATAAAAGTAAATTATTGAGTCTACTCCTCAATTTAAGGCCTTCATTGTTCCTCACAGGTTATTTTTACTTCATTGGTATAGAATTTTGTATATTGACGTAAAGTAAGTTTAATTGTGATACTTTGGTATAGAAATCAAATTTAAGATCGTTCTTCAAACACATCATATACTCTACTATGATATGAGGTGTCTACTCTAATACAACGTAATAAACCCATACAACTCAAGTAGAACAAAAGGTTTATCTCCAATACTTTGAAAGTGCTATTGCAGGCTGTTTAAGATAAGGAAGTTATACAAGTTAATTGTTAGTTGATATAATCATAGTCATGGCAATTACTAGTCTATTTTTATCACAGGAATAGACATGCTGGGCTGGAGAGATGGCTCAGTGGTTAAGAGCACTGATTGCTCTTCCAGAGGTCATGAGTTCAATTCTCAGCAACCACATGGTGGCTCACAACCATCTATAATGTGATCTGATGCCCTCTTCTGGCCTGCAGGTGTACATGCAGGCAGAGCGTTGTACACATAATAATAAATAAATAAATCTTTAAAAAGAAACTGGGGAGATATTTTAGCAGGTTACCAAGAAGAGACTTGATACCCTATGAGCATATACAGGGGGAGGAAATCCCCCTCAGGAACAGTCATAGGGGAGGGGAATAAGGGGAAAATGGGAGGAAGGGAAGAATGGGAGGATACAAGGGATGGGATAACCATTGAGATGTAACAAGAATAAATTAATAAAAAAATTTTAAAAAAAGAATAGACATCCTAGGTATAACATATATGATTCTATACATAGATAAGGTAAAATAGTTAGGTAAGATCTTCAAAAACCTCAGAAATCCATTTTATTTTTAAATTCTATTTAAATTTTTATTCTGTTAGATTTTTTCCTTGGGGTTATTCAAATTACCTCAAATTTTGTATGCTTCTTGGTTATTATGAATTTTAATTTTTCCTCATCATCTCAAAAGTGTTAATTAGTCTTTACATCATGTTTTGTATTCCCACTACCAGAGAAGGGTGGGTAAAATGGTGTTCAGAGTAGACATGTCAGCGGGACAGTCTAGACAACAATCTCCCAGCGGTGCCCAGGGAACCTCCAGTTCTACCAACCCCTACTCCACTTATTTACCCAAATACCTCCTTTCAAAATGCTGCATGTTCCAAAAATATAGTGATCATGACAGTTTTATGCTATCCTGTCTTCTAGTGAAGACAGGAGAGAGAAGGGATGGTTATATACAGAGAGAGAGAGAGAGAGAGAGAGAGAGAGAGAGAGAGAGAGAGAGAGAGAGAGAGAGAGACTGTGCAGGTGAGTACAAAGGAGGAAGTCTCGCACTTTCTGACTTGTTCCTTTAGGAAAGGGTCTCTCACTAAACCAGAAGCTTGCCTGTTGCTGGGGATTTGAACTCTTGGGTGATCATGTTTTCACAGCAAGCACTTTACCCACTGAGCCATCTCCATAGCCCCTGAGACCTTTCAGTCCACAGTAAGAGGTTGAGTAAGTTGAGAAACAGAGGGTCACTCTGTCAACATGTCTAGTCCGACACTGGCTAAAGCACTCATCTATAATGAACACAGACATTTTACCCTTCATTGTTCCCTAGACAGCAGGTGACATGGCATTTGTGTTGTCTTAGTCATGAGAAGTAATGTGGTGACCCTCTAGAAAGGTCTCCCCAGTGGAAACTCTCAAGAGAACTCAGCTAACTCTCTATGGCGAGGGTCATCCTGTTGGCCATGAGTCTGGTTTGCTATAACAAGATGACACAGCAAATGGACAGCAAAGTCATAAGCCATGTGGTTTAACCAATCTATCCAAACCAATGAAAAGATAATGGTCTCTCCAAAAGATTTATTATATCTCTTAAAAGCTCTCAAGATCCAAGAATGCAGCTGAGTTTGGGGTTTCCCCTCTTTATTTCACATTCTTAAAGAGAAACACAAAGCTATTGAGCAAAAATATAGCTAGCTCTCTCTCAACTTGAGCCAACTGTTTATCATCCTAATTTTTTCCCCATTCTGTTTTCTTCTTTTTGGATCATCTCCTTCCTGAAGCCCCAGCCTTCTCTTGCACAATTCCTCTGATTTATTCCTTTATCGGACCTAAGTATCTTGACCAAAGGCCAAGACTATCAGACCATCCCTAGTCACTTGTCCAAGGCCACCCCTACACTCAGCTCACTCGGTGATGAAAGCCCTCAGACCAGGCATCCTCCAAGCCCGTCCGTCCCTGCATTCCACCTGATTCAGTTGACTTTGGTCTGCTCAAGCTGCAGCTAGAATACCAGCTGATGAGATGTCCCATCACAAAACCCATGTCTGTGTCTCACTGCCATCAGGAATGCACCATCCTGCGAATCTGACTCCCCAGAAAATGATCACAAAAGCATCTGATTAGGAAAAGCCCTACATCACCCAACCCCTGTTAGTTTTCTAACCTCCTTCAGTAATAATTATATGCTCCAAGAGGTCTAGGTTTTAGAAGTCTATTAGCCCATATGCAGTGTCTAGGACCCTTCTTTATCTCCTACAGTCTATTCACAGTCTATAAACTGATGCTCTCCTTGGTTCTTGCAGCTACATCCCAAGAGTTGAAAACCTAATTCCTAGTTTCTAGCATCTTCTGGCATGAAAAACATCATCTAACCACAGATAAGACCAAGAACAAAGAGCATGGCTGACATCTTCCCTGCTGACTTTCAAGTTGAAATCCTATCTTATTTATTTTAAAAAAAACTAGGGGAATCTGAATGAATGTGAACTAACTGGTTCTTCTTCTTTCTTCCTTCCCCTTACTTGTCTTTCCCTCCAAGCTCCCATCACATTTTTGTTCTTTAAAGACTTGTTCCCACCACAGCCAGGCCTATGAACGTTAACCCTGCATTGAGCCTCTTCTCATTTTGTTAAAGCCCAAATATTTTAAAACTTTTTTTTTCAGAACTCTCTTTCCTTGTGGCTTATGTGAGACCACACATTGATGGTCCCTTCTGATGCTTACCAATCAACTCCTACTCTCCTCCTCTCCTCCTCCTCTCTCTCTCCCCTCCCACTCTCTCCTCTCCGCTCTCTCTCTCCTCTCTCCCCTCTCCCTCTCCATCGGGGGGGTCTCTCCGCCTCTCTCTCCTCTTCTCGGTGTGTGTGTGTGTGTATGTGTGTGTATGTGTGTCTGTCTGTCTGTCTATCTGTCTCTATCTCTCTGTCTCTCTCACATACACATGCACACACACATACATGCACATGTGTGCATGTCAGCATGTCTGTGTGAGTATAATATATAAGTGTGCCTATCCTGGATTTCACATTCCCATGTACGCACTAGTACAGGCCAAAGGAAGCATCAGATGACTTGCTCTACCATTCTCCTCCTCATTCCCTTAAGTCGGAGTTTTTCACTGAATCTCAAGCTAAACTGGCAGCCAGCAAGACCAAGCAGCCCTCCCATCTCCATGCCCCACAGGCACACATGGCCATGTCCAACTTTTCATATGGGTGCAGGACTCAATCTCAGGTCTTCATGTTTTGCCAGCAACTGCTGTCATATACTTAGCCATCTTTCTAGTCCCTTCATTGCCAAATACCTGCCTTCTGTCTAACTAATTTCTTAACTTCTAAGACCTGTCACCATTGGTTTCTCAGCCCCACACCTTTACCTTTGCTATAAAAAAAAGTCACATCTCTGCATCCTTCAGCTATAGACTCTGAGGCCCCCAAAATTGCATCAGTAGGAAATTAAAAGATACTTTTTTCACTTTATCATTGCCATAGCCAGATTCCTAACAAAACAACTTAAGAAAGGAACCTTTTCATTGGACTTGCAGCTTGAAGGGATGTAATCCTCCATGGTAGGGAAAGCATGACAGCAGGAGTGTGACAATCCTCATCAGACTGAGACCAAAGCCAGTACAGAGAGTGATGAGGATGCCAGCTCTCCATATTCAGGACCCTCGCAGGTGAAATGATGCAGCCCACGCCCAAGGGTTTGCTGCCTAGGGGGTTCTCAATCATGTCGGATTGACAAGGCAAGCTTGACTCTTCAGAACACAAGTTTAGACAAGAACAAGAAAATAAATCTGAGAATCTATACCAAACAGATTATATATAAACTTAGGAGTGACTGGGTTCGTCCAAGGACCTTACTGAGTAGATGTATAGCAAGGGCAAGTATTCAAAGAATTATTTCAGGCCCCTACATGCCTGCCATTCCTCTATCCTAGCTGTCATGGTTGGTCTGTATCCAGTGTTTACGCTTGGCCAACCCCATATCAGACCTGCCTCTGCCCCTCAGGAATAGCCAGTGGAAAACATTGTTCTAATGAAGTCAGTGGAAACTTCATGTGCTTATCCAAATCTTACCCACACTATTTATAGTTCAAGAAACAGGACTACAACACTGAAGAGTCATGTGGACTTTTCTGAGTAAACTCCACCTTGCATAGTCATTTTAAAAAACAGATAAAACTCCAGGTTAGAAAAGGGCTTTGGACCCTTTTAGACCAACACATCACCACAGAGGCTACACCCACATTACCACTATATACTACAAACACAATTTATTCTTCAACAAGAATCCTAAGTGAACAGACATTGACTCAATTCCTACAACTATTTGATAAAATAAGAAAAAAGCACTCTTTCAAAAAAAAAAAAACCCGACAATGCCCCAAAGTACCACACCACGGCAGCTTTTCTCTATCTTAGTGAACCCACTCGAGGTGTTCCACCATGAGCAAAGGGATACTAGGAACCACATTTCAACTGCAAGGTCGTTAAAACATCACTGAAGTTTACCAAAAGAGCTTATTGGAATCTCCCTCGGAAGTTTTTAAAAAAATCAGTGAGACAGTCATTTGCAGGAATTAGCTTAAGATAACTTGACTGTATTTCTTCAGTGGCAAGAACCGAACTTCAATGTTGTTTTTCCACAGCACTATTTCCTGGCTGGAAATTGAAGGTGGGAAAGAAAATTAGAACGAGCTTGAAGTCTGTGGTTTTATTATTTAAATCATTTCCTCATGTTAAGTGAGCTACCACCTTCACTGTTTATGGCATTTAAATACATTCAGGACTCCAGGATATTCGTCATGCTCTTGCCGGCTGGGATTTGCTTAACTTCTGACTAATTTGTGCTTAGAGTTGCTCTGAATTAGGCACAAGGTCTTGGGCCCTGGCTCCAGCTTTATTACTTCCAGTCAAGTCAGAGAACCACAAGACAGAGCTACCACAGTAGACTGACGTCTATTGTTCAAGGACATTGTGGCTAGCCCAGACACTCTTTGATTCTGGAAAGCAGAAGTCGGAGCCACACAGAGAAGGCGCCTCTATGGCTTGGAAGTGGTTACCTTGTCTAATGAAAATATCTATGCAAGCCAAGTGTGGTAGTGAACACCTTTGATCCCAGCACTCAAAGGCAAAGGTAGGCAGATCTCTGCGAGTTCAAGGCCAGTCTCATCTATGAAGTGAGTTCCAGCTCAGCCAGGACTACAAAGAGAAACTTTGTCTCAAACAAACAAGCAATAAGTATGCAGGTAACTCTAGACCAAAGGATTAATGGTGCAGAGAAATATAATGACTGAATTCCAAATCACAAGTAAAACAAAACCACAAATACACATGATTTGTCCATTTCCAGGACATCAGTTCAACATTCTCAACTAATAATTAAATATATGTGTGTGTGTACATATATATATATATATATATATATATATACATATTAGTAAGAGGAAAGTGAGTGAAGAATTATACAGAATGCAGCTTTTGAGGTGAGGATCATCATGTATGAAGCTTGCAGAAATGTACTGGGCAAGGCTCCATGAAGATCTTTCTTCTCTGAGAAGAACCTAAAAGGACTGGGAAGATGGAACAGTCAGTAAAGCATAAGAACTTGAGTTTAATCTCCATATTTAAAAAGGCAGGCATAGTGGGCACGTGCTTATATTCCCAGGGCTAGAGATATAAGAGAAGTGAATGAGTCCTTAGGGCTCTCTTGACAGCCAGCCTGGCCTAAGTTGAGCTTCAGGCCAGCTGACATCTGAGTTTGACTTCTGGCCTCTATACCTACACACTCAAATGCACATATGAGCATACATATCAGAAGAAGAAGGAAGAGGAGGAGAGAAGGAAGAAGAGAGGAAGAGAAGCAGCAGGGTGAATGTAAGGGGGGACAGAGGAGGAGGAGGAAGAGAAGGAGGAGGAGAAGGAGCAGGAGGATGAGGAGAAGGAGGAAGGAGGAGGAGAAGGAGAAGGAGGAGCAAGACAAAGTAGAAGGAGGAGGAAGAAGAAGGAGGAAGAACGGGGAGGAGAAGGAGCAGGAGGAAGAGGAGAGAAGGAGGAGAAGGAGGAAGAGGAGAAGGAGAGGAGGAGGAGAGCTGAAGGGGAAAGGAAAAGTGATCTGGACATAGAATTTCTTCCTAAATGGTTCAGAGAAAAGAGATGACTTTAAAGCTCCAGTATCCAAAAATCCCTGTATTCAAGCAACAAAGTATGTGTTGATCAGTTATTAAACAGCCAGCACAGAGCAAGGCTTGTTGAAGATCAGTACAACAAACAGCATTTTCAGAGTCACTGGATGCCTAGGCTGTGATGACTATATCTCAGAATCCCTTTTCTTTTTTAATTATGTATTTATTCACTTCACATCCTGATCATACCCCCTCCCCCCTCTCCTCCAAGGCCCACCTTCCCTCCCTCTTCCAACAAAGCATATGGGATACAGAGCTAAACAGAAAATTCTCAACAGAGGCATCTTGAATGGCTGAGGACCACTTAAAGAAATGCTCAACATCCTTAGTCATCAGGGAAATCAAAATCAAAATGATTCTGCAATTCTTCCATGCATCAGAATGGCTAAAATCAAAAACTCAAGTGACAGCACAAGCTGGCAAGGATATGGAGAAAGGGAAAAACTCCTCCATTGATGGTCGGAGTGCAAACTTGTACAGCCATTTTGGAAATCAATCAGGTAATTTTTCAGAAAACTGGGCATAGCTCTACCTCGAGAACCAGCTATACCACTCTGGGTGTATCCCCAAAAGATGCTCCACCATACAACAAGGACACTTGCTCAACTATGTTCATAGCTGCTTTATTCGTAATAGCCAGAAACTGGAAACAACCTAGATGATGTCCCTAAGCCAAAGAAGAGATAAAGAAACTGTGGTACATTTACACAATGGAATACTACTCAGATGTTAAAAGCAAGAAAAGCATGAGATTTGCATGCAAATGGATGGAACTGGAAAAGATCATCCTAAGTAAGATAACCCTGACCCAGAAAGACACGTGTGGTATATATGCACTTATAAGTGGGTTTTAGCAACACAGTACAAAATCCATCTTCTAGAGACAGAGGGCTCCTCTGAGGCCCTTCTCAGGTGCTCTGGCCCAAGACAGTAGGAACTGACAGGAAGAATGTCTCTGTGAGACATCACAGGATGTCTCTGTGAGAAGTGATGAAAAAGCCACTGTGTTCACAGCCCACTGACTGAGTTATTTTGGCCAAAACATCATGGCTCTTGGTGCTATCTGTGTGCAAAGTGGTCTAGAAGCAAACAAAAGTGACTTTGGTAGGTAAGAAGAGACGGAAGTTCACAGAGCAGGCAGGAACATGACCATGCATCTGGCTGCCCTTGGATACAGCAAGAAGCAGGTAAGCTGCCCCTGGCATCTGAAAGGGTTAAGTTGGCAGGTGCTCTGTCCTTTGTGAGCCTCTGGTAAGTCTTCATTTCTGCTAAGACTCAGATTTTTCATTTAAAAAAAGACAAGGCTCAGGAATTACTGCCCTATCAGAGAGTCTGAAATCTGGATCCCAGGCAATTCACAAACACCCAATGACTCCTGCTCCAAGCATCCCATGCCCTCTTCTAGCCTCCACAGACATTTGTACTAGCATGTGTGTACATGTATGTGCACACACACATGCGCCTGGCCTGGTACCTGGCACACATGCACAAATACATGCATATACAGTTTTGTTTAAATTTACAGGAGAAAGAAAAGAATGATGAATGAAGAGAAAGCTGCAGGACACTCACATGAAAGGATTGCTGTGAGGGTAAAATATGGTGTGAAAGTTCCTTATACAGCACAGAATTTCAATAAAGGAAAAACTTCATGCATATTATTTAATACCCTTTACTTCAGTAATTATCAACTCAGTGACCACTTAAGTGTCACTCAAGCCTACAGCAGTAGCATCCTGAAGCAGAATAAATGCAATACTCCCAAGACAAAGGAAACCATAAGCCCACAGGTCAGAGAGTGGCCACATCGTGCTGTGTGTGCGGGCACCAGCATCTCATTCATTATATACATTATCAGGTAGTCTCTGGTTTATCCAATAGAAGAAGTGAAAACTCATTTAAAAAAGAACAGATATCTACAGGTCTTGTAAACAGTTTGTATCTTTTTAGTATTTATAATGTCTTGTCTTGGGATGGGAGTTGATTTCTTTCCTCTCCCACGCTAAAATAATTTCCTCTGAAATTACGAAAGTCTTATCTAACAACCATTCTATACTAACAATATGTAGAAACAAATTAATATTTGTTGTGAGCCTATCATGGACAAGGCTTTGTCTGTAAGCCTGTTGTGCCATTTGAATTCTATTGTGAATGAGCCATGCTTCCAGTACCATAGTGGGCAATATCTACAGTTTATATTTCACCCAAAACTGACAGTAGTCATGAACAATGCCTATTTTTCAGAGAATAAAGGTGGGAGTCATGGTGACAGTCAAGAATTGCCTAGAAAAGATTTGCCTCAGCAAGGAATGGTCTAGAATAAGCTGGCCTGTGGTCATGTCAGTGGGGGCTGCCTTAATTATATTAATTGATATGAGAAGACCCAAACAGATAGTGGTAGCATCATTCCCCTGGCTCGGGTTCTGAATTATGTAAGAGAAAAAAAGCTGAGAGGTAAGCATGTGAATTGCTGTTTTCAGTTCCTACACTTGCCTGGAGTCTAACCTGGAACTTGAAGCAACATGAGCCCTTTCACCCCTGTGCTGCCTCTTCCTGGGGTGTTTTATCACAACCGCAGAAATGAATGGAAGACAGTAACTGATTGAGACTCCCTGGAATTTACACAATGGGACTGAGATTTGACTCTCCAATAATTGAACTTCTCAATTCAAACGTGTCTAAATATTAAATGAATTTGTAAGAAATAAGGGCCCTGCAATTATTCCCAGAATGTACAATTATCTATTGCACAACCATACCAATGGGTACCAGTTTGTCTCTTTCTCAAGACTTGGATAATGACAAGCAAGATGCAAATATGAACGCAACCCTAAAAGAGCACTATCACACTGGACTTGACTGAGAACCACGCCCCCACCACATCCCCAGTTGTATTTTCCTCATGGTTGGATTCAGCTAGTGTTCTTCAGGTTTTGTTAGAGATAGGTGCCTGTTCTATCTTGGCTTAGTAATCCTGACAGTGAAGAAAAGATACTCAATTTAACAAAGTACTTCTTTCCACAACTTTATAAATTTAAATTTTTTTCAAAGGTTTGAAATATGCAATAGTACCTTTGGCATCTAACCAATTGAAGAGCATTTGCCATACAGCCATATTCTCAGCCTTCAGTGAAAGCGTCTAGAATGAACCAGATGCCTTGTCATTATAATGTGCACCTTTCCTTGTAGCTGTCCAATGCCTTGCTGCCTTGTGATATCATCAGCTAAATAATAGTAAGGACACACACAAGGACAGACAGACAGACAGACAGAGAGAGAGAGACATGCACACTCATACAGACACACACATTGACTAAACAACCAGGGGTATGAAGACATTATCGAAAGCATTTAACAGGTGCTCAGAAAACCTACAATAAAAGGCACTAGAGTGTTACCAACAGAACTAGCAACACCTGGTGAATTTTAAACATAAGCAAAAGGCCACCTGCCTTTGGTACTAATAATAACAAGATTGTATATATATATGTGTATATGTACACGTATATGTTTCTTGTGGGTTTTTTGTCTATCAAAACGTTCAAGTCAATTCTCCAAACTGATTTTCTCCCACAGGAGCACAGCCAGATGCACACCTGCATGGAGTAACCGTTGCTCATCCCTACAGTCATATCGACCTTCAGAAAAACAGACACGACAAGTGAAGGCCCCTTGCGTTCCTGACACTTCCCCTAAACATTTAGCCTTCTGCCAGCTGAAGACTCCTAAGAGTCCAAAAATAATTCGCGAGAAAACTAGCCAACAGTTAACCGTCCTCGGCGAAGAATAAAAATCTGCACGTGTGAACAGAAAAGTTAGTGTTGCTGATGTTAGCATTTCAGAGGCCTTGTGGGAAATAAACAGAGCTACCAGCCCCTCCCTTGCTAAGAATTAATATTACTCTAGTTATATTTTGAGTTAACTTTGTAAAGATAAGGCAGATGTAAACTAGGTTTATCTGGGTATATGGGGCACACCTTTAAACCCAACACACCTTTAAACCCAACACGAAGGAGTCAGGGAAGGTGGATTTCCATGGGTTCAAGGCCAACATAGTCTATATAGTGAGTTCCATGCCACTCAGGGCTACACAGTGAGACTGTGTCTCAAAAGAAAAATATTAGGTTTGCAAAAACCAACTGCAGATCAACATTTCCATTCCCACAATGCCTTTCTCTATAGCACCCTTGTTACTCTTTACGTAAGACTGTCTCCTCTGTAGTTTCTCTCGTGGAGTGGCCAGGATTCCAGTCTGCAGCATCTCTACAGACAGCTTTTCCTCCTCCAGCCCCACCCTCTTCCCCAAACTCCGTCTGAGGAACGGGTCTCCATGGTGATAACTCAGCACTCAGCAGCTTTCACCCAGTGAGATTTACGGCCTCCATGGAACATGGCAACAGGCATTAGTTTCCCCCACATGGACAGACTACCATATGGTCATACTTTCAGATGAACTCAAGCTAGAAAGATGAATTGCCCTTGTGTGTGATCCTTGGCCCATGGCTCTAGAAGTTGCCTCAACGTACTTTGGTAAGAAGTACTCGACTGGAATTCTCCTTTCCTGTGAACTTCCCTCTGACATTTCTGGGCTTCTGTGCTCACTGGCAAGCGTATCTTTTCTCTTTAGTGAGTGCTGGCAAATCTCACAAAGATGACACCCTCCCTCTGTTGTGAAAAATGTGTCCAGTACCATTTCATAAGCTCAGACCTCACTATCAAGGAACAAAATGTCAGGATGGCTCTGATTTCTGGCTTTTAAAAGAGCATTTACTGCTCACCATTTCATTATTTCCTCTGCAATACAAACAAGTTGCATAGGTGATAGATCTCACAGCAAAAGTAGAAACTATAAAAGTCCATTCAAGTACTACTGGGTTTGTTAGAGAACAGGAAGCAGGGGATGAGGAAAAGCCTAGCAGGTGCACACTGCCAAGCCTCCTGACTTAAGTCCATCCCTGGCAGACAGATGGTAAAAAAAAAACAAAACAAAACAAAAAAAAACCAGAGCTGACTCTTCCAAGGTCACCTCTCACTTTCACACACACACACACACACACACACACACACACACACACACACACACCACAACATGTGTGCTCCCTCACACATACACATATTGTCAAATAAACAAAACTTGTAATTGTAAATGGTCAATAATAAACACACAGAATTTAAATTGATCTTGGTGTCTACTAGCGTGCCTTCTGTGTTGCATTTCTGTATTAATTCTTATATCAGCTCATCAGTTTATAAACTGCACCCACAGGAGAGCATGAGAATTTGACTGTACAGATCCATGTGGGTAGCAGTGTGTACATAATAGAATCTTCTAAGCCATGAACTCAGGAAAGCCCCCTTCTCCATACATCCTTGCTTTTTCTCTGAGCCATCCCATAGTTTTCAGAGTAGACTCGTTGCATTTCTGTTACCAGAATCAACCCTGAGATGGATGGGGGAATGTGGAAAGAGGAAGGCTTTCTGTAAAAAAAAATTTAAAGACCCATACCATCCATCCTTTTCTCCACCCCCACTTAAAGGTACCAAACACATACCATGCCCAGTCTGGACTCACACCACACACCGCCACCCCTCCCCAACTGTCAGCTTCCTGCCCCAATAATCTCCAAGTGTGATGCAAAGGCCGACCTGTTACTCATTCTGGGATGTGCAGTAAAGCCCAAGAGAAACCTAAATAAAACCTCTGTATCTAATTCACTGTGAAAGCTTGTGGTTCGTTTTCTTTTAATTAACTTTAAGAATTGCTAATTTGGGGGCTAGAGAGATGGCTCAGAGGTTAAGAGCACTGTCTGCTCTTCCAGAAGTCCTGAGTTCAATTTCCAGGAGCCACAATCATCTATAATGAGATCTGGTGCCTTCTTCTAGTAGCCAGGTACATATACAGGCAGAGCACTGTGTACATAATAAATAAGTAAATCTTTTTTTTTTTAATCACTAATTTAGGGTTGAGGGAGAAGGCCCAGCCGGTGACACTGGCTGTGTAAAACTCATAACTCAAATTTGACCCCCAGAACACACATAGAAAGCTGGAACCCACATAAAAACTCTGATAATTCTTAAAATTATGTGTAATAATATAAATGTATATTTTAAAAATAAATATAATTTTAAAAGAGTTTAAGGAAAAACAATGTCAGGAGAAAGAAAGGCAGAAAGTTGTTGTTTTGGTTTGGTTTGGTTTGGTTTTGGTTTTGGTTTTGTTTTACCATTCAAGAATAAAGCTCATTTTAGACATGCTTAGAATTATCTACCAGGGCACCCCAGCCCCTGCTCATCTGTCCTTTACATGGAGCCTTTGGGACACTTGCAAGTAAGAGAATTTTGATTTTTTTAGTCTATCTCTTTCTTTTACTAAAACCCATTAAGGTAGAAATATATTTGTGGTATCTGAATTTTCTCTGTGAATAGTTTCCTTGTAGAAATTATGTTAAGGTCACAAATTTATACCAGGCAATATTTTCTTCAAAAAGATCAAGATTCTATTTGGGGCCCTTCTGATCCATAGCTGAAGAATTTTTCAAAGAAGCATTAACTACAGTCTCTGCGATTGTAATAGAACTCACCGCTTATCTCAGAAGGTTGTGCAGGTTAATGTGGCCAAATAGTTTGAATTCCTTCCAAATAGGCATTTAAAAATAACCAAAGTTCTTTGACTCTTCTTATTTTAAAAAAGAAAATGTAAGGAATTGAAACCTGCAAGAGAGCCAAGGTTCTTAACTGCTGAGCCATCTCTCCAGGCCCTTCTGCCATTCCTTAATAAATAGCATTAAGGCATAAAAATGTGTTTCCCCTTTGACCCAGAAATTCTAATTAAATACTTCCATATATATCAAAATATATATTAAAAAAAAATAGGTTTTGAGACAGGATCTGGCCTTAGACTTTCAGCTTGATTGCCTCAGCTTCCTCAGTGTTAAAATTACAGGTCTCACTCCCATATCTGACTCCAAAAACATTTTTATAACCAAGTGTGTTTACTGCACTGTTTAGAAGTACAGAAAGAAACTTATGACCCCAATAATGAGGAAATGGTTTTAAAAAGTATGATTTACCCACATTATAAAATATCCTATTAATATTAGAAGTATACAGATACATTTTAAAGAACTTTGTAAAAATAAGAGCTTGGGGCTGAAGAGATGGCTCAGAGATTAAGAGCACTGACTGCTCTTCCAGAGGTCCTAAGTTCAATTCCCAGCAACCACATGGTGGCTCACAACCATCTATAATGAGATCTGATGCTCTCTTCTGGCCTGCAGGTAGAGACCTGTATAAATATTAATAAATAAATAAATCTTTTTTTTTTCTGTTTTTTAACAATTAAACTTTATTATACAACCCAACTAGCTTACACAAGAAGGAAAAAAGGTTAAAGGGACAAAAGAGTGAACCTTCTGGTATCCATTCCATGGGATGGGTCCTTAGGTGTCTCTCTGGCCCGCGTGCTGGTCTGGCCTGTTCTCTGCTCCATACGTGCCCCAATAAATAAATCTTTAGAAAAGATTTTTTTAAAAAACAAGAGCTTATGCTATGAGTGAAGAAAAGAGAAATGATATACACCATGAGCTAAGATAATTAAAAAATGAAAAGACTTAACAATAACTTTCCACAAAGGGTCAACTTAACCTCTTGTGATTTTCTCAATTACCTGGTACATTTGTATGACGTTCCTAGTGATGGAAATAATTAAATAGGTCTGCAAAAGGCAGATATGATATTTGATGTTAATATTCTCAAACTGTGAAAAGTAGATGCACAGGTATTCAGATTATGTTTTCACTGCGATGATTCTGAGGAGCTAGAACAAAGTGCCCCCTGAAATCATAGGCTGATTGAAGGTTAAAGATGAGGAGGGAGCCAGCTTTGTTTTCTGCTGCTGGGGAAGAAGGGGTTCATTTCATCTTAACAGTTATAGTCCATCATAGGGGAAGACAAAGCAGAGACTCAAGGCAGAGGCTTGAAGCAGAAACCACAGAAGCATGCTGCTTACTGGTTTTCCCACTGTCTCACTCTCAGCCAGTTTTCTTACACAGCCCAGACCCAACTGCTGAGGGATGGTTACGCCCACAGTGGGCCAGGCTCATCTACTTCAACTATCAATTAAGAAAACATCCTACAGACCAATCTAATCTGTGCAGTTTTTCAGCTGAGGTTCTCTCTTCCCAGTGACTCTGGATTGTGTCAGGTTGACAGCTGAAGCAGACCGTGACAGAAGAGATTTATTGTTTTGTTTTTAACACTTATGTAATAAAATGACTGGGTTTCCCCCTAAATTAGAATTACTGGAGTCTATCACACAGAAAAATTACAAAGTGTAATTTGAAGCACAACAAATTATCCGTAGGCAAATATCTACACAGTACATATTCTAGTCAGGAAAGAGAGTGCTTCCAGCACCAAGGAAACCCAGATCAGATTTTTAAAAGAGTTTTCAGGGAATTGCCTGACCCTTCACCTCAAGCCAGGAAACCAGCCCTTTTAAAGGATGCAATGCCCCCTGATGTTGGGAACACTAGGAAAAGAAGCTGGCCAAGAGGTCTGTTCAAGAAATTACTTTCTGGGAATTTTTCAGGGCAAAGAAAACACAACTGTGGAGTGGGAGTATTTCCCTTGGATCAAATGTTTGGAATGGTGTGGGAGAAGGAACTGTATGGGGAATTTTGAACACTAAAAATGCCTCTGGGAAAATGAGTAAAGTATCAACACAAAGAAGTGGAAGTTTCTTATTCACTGAGGAAATGAACAAAGTAAGAACATGCTGATTAGAAATATGTTCACTCACGTCAGAGAAATTGAAGTATGGGGCACATCTGTGAAGAAACTTTGTTTGCCTGTACCAACCTATTGTCTATGGCTGTAACAAAATACCTGAGGCTGGAAACATATTAAAAAAAAAAAAAGGACAGTCATATATCCCATAGTTAAATGGAGGTTCAGGGGCATGGCTAGCATCAGCCCTGCTCTGGTGAGATGCTCATAAAAGATGGAATTCATACTGAAAGCCTGGGTGAGAAAGACCTAAGATGAGTCAGGGAGTCAGAGTAAGGGGAAAAATTAGTCTTGTTTTTCTTGTAACAACTACCATAATCCCTTTCAAAGATTAAATCCCCTCCTTAGCCTAATAGTAGAATCAACCTATTAGATATTTATTTTAGACATGGTCTCACTATTTGTTCTGGCTCTCCTGGAACTCACTGTGTAGACCAGGCTGCTCTCAGCTCTCAGACACCTGCCTGTTTCTGTCTCCTGGGTCCTGGAATTAAAGACATGTGCTACTGTGCCAGGTTTCAGAGACCACCTGGTAAAGAACCTGCCACATCTTAACATGGCCATACTGGGGCCCAAACTCCCAGTGCATGAACCCTTGTGGGACACCCAAGCCATATCCACACTCCAGCAGTTCCCACACAAGAAGGAATTAGCTTTAATTTCTACCCTTAGCAAGTACCCATGTCACCTCCACAGTGCCAGCCAATAAAGCAACCTGTCCAAGCTCCCCCTCCTCACCAACATGGAACAGGACACAGACAAAGAGAGGAGAGACTGGAGCTTACTGGCCATAAGGACAAAAGCTCAGCAGTAACATGGCAGAGGCAAGGGGAAAAAGACTTCAGTTTTGACATGTCTCACCTTTCTGTGAAAATTTTGGCTTCCATGATGACTTGGTATTTTACTTTTGGGATTTAGATACTTTGAGTTACTTAAGATTGTAGAGAAATTGATTCAATTGCACATATTATCAGGAGCAAATGACACAAATACATAATACACAGAGGAGGGGGAAATAAAAAGAAATTACTTTTTAATGACATCGTGCTGTGGTCAATACTTGGGATGTGACGATATTCTTACTGTCATGGAAGGCTAGAGAGCCAAGGCAATGGGATTTGCACCTCTAGAGATACTGTGGGCACAACCTATGGTTTATACCAGAATCTCTACTTGGTGACATGGTCACTAATTGGACACTAAGTCTGGAAAGCGTCCCCAGGCTTCCATGTCACTTGCCTGCACACTCAACAGTGTACACAGCCTGTGGTGTTAACCCTGATTGCCAGCTTCATAGGATGCTAGAACCAGCAGAGAGATAAGCAAGCCTCTTTTTTTTTTTTTTTTTTTTTTTTTTTTTGGCCTGTGCAGGATTCTCTAGACTAGACGGAGGTGGAAAGACCAAACCTCAAAGTGGGCAGTGACAACCCATGGGCTGGAAACCTACACTGAATAAAACAGAGAAATGCGGGCACCAGCATTCCTCCATCTCTGCTTCCTAACAGACGCAATGTGACCAGCTGCCTCATGCTCCTGCTTTGTGTCAAAACAAGCCCTTCCTTCACAAGTTGTTTTTGTCACATACATTGTCACAGCAATGAGAAATGTAACTGATGGGCCACATGTATAAAACCAATGAGGAAAGACAGTGATGAAGGAGGTCTCCGAGTCCCTGTATAGTCCCAGAGCACGGGCACCTGCTCTCTGGTGTGTTACCTGCCACACTTCCCCATACAGCCCCAAGGTAGCACATCACACACACACACACACACACACACACACACACACACACACACACACAAAGTCTATCCAAGCAAAGGTCCCTTCTGGGATCTGACATTTGCTCGCACTGTCACGGTGACATTTGAGCACTGCAGCACATCAAAGAAAGCAGGATGGTTAACATAAATGAAGGATCCCTCAAGAGTAAACAAAAAAGTAAGTTTCTTCCTTTGTTTACAACTGGCGATGGACAATCTGAAAGTCGGTAATTATAAAAGAATGGGAAACATCAAATAGTAGACGCAGGCTGTCTATTAGCCTTGTGGGCAGGAGAGATAGAAATAGGTTCTTAGATGTCAAGCCAGGGCGTGGCTTGTCGTTGTGAGAGTGTAATTCTGAAATCCACAAAGGGAAAAATAGAAGGAAAGCGGTCTACTCTAAACCTTTGTATGCTAGATGCAGAATTAAGTTTTCATTTCCATAGCTATGAACCAAGTTCTATTTATACCCTAATATGTAAGGCCATGTTAAGGGCAATAAAGATTAATTGAAATGCTATGGATATTAAGGGTACCTAAAAGTTCAGAGTCAGAAAGGGGCTTAATCATTTTCTTCCATCTCCCAATTTTCCACACTGGGAAATGACTTGGCCTGAAGTTACCTAATTAACTAGCGGTTAAGACATGTCTAAAAACCCAACCAAGAAGGTGGAGGCATGGCAGCAGTTAAGACTGTGTACTGCTTTTGCCGAAAAACCCAAGTTCTGATCCAAGAACCCACATTGGGTGGCTCATTAGCTCCTATAACTCCAGTTCCTGGTATATCATGCCCTATTCAGGCCTCTGTGAGCACTACAACTCACATGCACATACCCACACACATACATATAATTTTTAAAGGAGAAAACAAAACAAACAAAAACAAAAGAAATCCAACCTAACTTCTATACAGAATTTGGTTCCTTCAGAAATAGTTCAAAAACTCCATGAGGTTAGGAAGATTTTTTAAATTTTCCTATACAATACCAGACTGTGTTATCTCTTCTTTACTTCAGACTAAGCAATTATTGAGGGTTTGTCCCCAATGCCATAATCAAAAGTATAAAGACAAGGACATTTCAGGTTGGCCTGTCCTGATTGTTGCTCCTACGGCTGGTCAAGTTGAGGCTAGCATCCAAGAATGGCACATACATTAACACGCATGCCTTCTGGCTTACACACTGGGTGTGAAACATCTGGGTGTTGTTCACAAAGTGGATTCTGCTGATCTGCCCTCCAATCAGAGGAGATACAAAGAAGTCATTAAGGAAGTGATTGCTCACAATAAGAAAGTTGACTGCAACTGCAAAACAGTAGCTTCTGGGCCAAGTTCTGATGGCAACAGCAGAGATGGGCTGAAGCCAAGTGCTAACACGCCTTGGTTTATGACAAGTCACTCATAAACTCTCTCTGCTGGGTAGTCTCTAACGTCTACTTGACACAGCCTGAAGTCACCAAGTGTGACAGATAGTCTTGGGTGTCAACTTTACCACACCTAGAGTCAACTAAAACGCAAGCTTCTAGGCACACCTGTGAGGGATTTTGTGGTTGGATAGTCTGAGGTGAGACGACCCATCCTAAATGTGGGTCACACCTTTTGGGTGGCAGCATAGATAAAAGGGCATAAAAAATGGGTGTGTTTACTTTGTGCCTTCTTGCCTTCACTCCCACTTGGCAAAGTCATCTATCCTGTTCCTGAGGCATTCCTTCTCTGGCATGAGAACTCACTTCTTCAGGATTGAGACACAGACCAGCAGTTCTGTAGGAATCCTCTGGGACTCCAGCACCAGACTGGGACTGCTGAGACATCCAGCCTCATGCACTCAACAACTACCAGATTCTTGACCTTTCAGTTAGGAGGCAACCATTGTCAAACTGCCTGGACTACAGCCTGTAAGCTACTCTTATAAATACCCTTTTAATAAATAGCTGTTCACTCGGTCAGTTCTGTTCCTTTAGAGAACCCTGACTAACACGGCTAGGAAAAGGAAACCTCAAATGAGGCATTGCCCAGACCAGACTGGCAGGGGATTGTCATGAGAAGGTATACCCCAGGCCACTGAGGGCAGCACCAATTCCTAGGGTCTGTGTTATATAAGAAAGGTAGCTCCAGCCAGGTGTGGTGGCGCACGCCTTTAATCCCAGCACTTGGGAGGCAGAGACAGGCAGATTGCTGTGAGTTTGAGGCCAGCCTGGTCTACAAAGTGAGTCCAGGACAGCCAAGACTAACACAGAGAGACCCTGTCTCGAAAAAACCAAAAAAAAAAAAAACAGAAAAAAAAAAAAAGAAAAGAAAAGAAAAAGAAAGAAAGAAAGGAAGGAAGGAAGGTAGCTCCAAGCCAGTAAGCAGAATTCCACCATAGTTTTTGCTTTGGTTTTTACCCTGACTACTCTCAAATGTGGATTATGACCTGGAAGCATAAGCCAAATAAACCTCGTTCTCCCATAACTTGCTCTTTGTTATAGTGCTTTATCACAGCCTCATAAAAGCGAACCAGAAAACCCTTCATGGGGCCTACAAAATCAATACTATAGTACTATTCATGTAAGACAAACAGCCTGATGTCTCGAAATATTGTACAGGGATTTTAATCTGGCAACATGGCTACTCTGGCAAAGGATCACAACCAAAGACCTAGGTCTGTGTGATCCAGCTGGAATATACGCCCTTAATATTCACCATTAATAGCTCTGGCTAAAATACACACTTTTATTCCCTCTGGCTGGAATACAGACATGCCTTTAGTACACACCTTTAATCCCAAACAATGACATCTAATTGAGGGCAGACAAAGTGACAATTCAAAGAAAGATATGACAAAAGAGTCAGAGATAGAATATGCCCAACTCTCATGAGAACAGGATAGGAAAGAGAAGCTACTTACAAGCAGCACAGAAACCCTGTCTTGAAAAAAAAAATTTTTTTTTAAGTGGCACAGAGAGATAACAAGCGGGTTTGTTAGTGGAGACAGTATAGCAGAGTTTAGAAGTGCAGTAGAGTTTGGTGCAGTTCAGTTGAGTGCAGTTGAGTTCATGGGGTTGTGGAGTTCAGAGGCAGTTTTTCCAAGCAGAGCAATTCAGTGAGAAGCAGAGAAAGGCCAGTTTGAATCAGTCAGCTTGGAGAGGAGTTTTGAACCAAAACAGCAGAGTTGAACCAGACACCCAGAATTCAGAAAGAACTAGAAAGGGTGAGTTTACTCAGCAGTAAGTCTTGGAAGCTGATAACATTCTAGGCCTAGGTTAGCAGATGGAGGCCAGAAGCTGAAGCCTTCAAGGTCCGCGCTTGCAGAAGATAGATTGTAGGGAGGCTAGAA
This sequence comes from Acomys russatus, assembly GCF_903995435.1. Classification (NCBI taxonomy): domain Eukaryota; kingdom Metazoa; phylum Chordata; class Mammalia; order Rodentia; family Muridae; genus Acomys; species Acomys russatus. Next base: position 63,374,215 of record NC_067149.1, on the reverse strand, counting down.
GCTTCCAGGCCTAGGCTTAGGAATAGCTTGAAACTCTGGGCTTAGCCCAAGCCATGTATTTGGCTACAGCTTTCACCTCATCCCCTCATCTGAGGAAATAAAAAGCATGTTTACAAAGCCTGATCTGGCAGCCACCTCTGCTTCAATCAGCAACACAAGTGAAGTCTGTGCAGAGGCATGTGGTGCACTGAGTGGTGATCTTTCCAGGAACAACATAGAGCCAGATGTCAAGAAATAGGCATCAAAGATGTCTGCCATAGCAGTGTTGCTGGTGATAGTAAAAATGACCCAGATCAGGCAAGCAGGGCCTCAGTGTTCAGGCAATCAACCTGAACCCTTCAGGCCAAGCAGCACCAGATCTGTTCCTGTCCTGTGTTGTCACACAGCTCATGTCTGACCTGAAAACAGACAGGCCACCCTTCTGGTGAGAGCAGGCAACGACCCCTAAGTTGCTGAAGTCTCTGACACTGTCGCACTGAAGTGGCTGCTGGAAAGCCCATGTGTGGCCCTTTAAGAGTGTGCTCCTCTGAATCTTTCTGTTTGTCTGCTGTAGGTGACATCAAAGAACACATGAAGGATTCTGCACGTGCAAAGTCTAAGCCGCCCAAAAACTCAGAAAAGAACTCCTATAGCTGCACGTGACTCTCCCTTTGGCTCTCATGCTATTAAAACAATGGTCTCGACAGAATTGGGATAGCCCCAGGAATCTCATGGAAAGGGAAATTTTGAAACTTCATAACATTCAAAACAAAGAAGAAACTGTCTCCCAGGCACTGCCTCCTGTTGGCATGGCCTGTGTGGATGTAGCACAGCCCACGCCACCAGTGAAAGGCTTGTCTCCTTTCACCTGAGATGTCACCTGGAAAGAAAGTCACTCAAGAAGGCTGAATAAACTCCTAGGCTAATAGACAAATGGGGAAACCAGTCCTGCCCCTGTTATAACCAACCTGTCACAGCTCCTTCTAGGAGTACAGGCTGTGCTGAGGGATGCACTGTAAGCTTTGTAAGCTTAAATGTTCAAGTAAACACACTGAAAATCGTCAGTGAACATTCCAAGGGAGGCTCAGAGAGATTATGAGGAGTTCTCACAAACTCTTAAAATAGGAAGACACATAACTCAAACTTCTGTCCTAAATAGGAACAGTCTTGGTCAGTATTCCATTGCTGTGAGGAGACACCATGAGCATGGCAACTCTTATAAAAGGAAACATTTAATTGGGGCTGGCTTACAGCTTCAGAGATTTAGTCCATTATCATCATGGCAGAAAGCATGTCAGCATGCAGGCAGACATGGCACTGGAGAGGTAGCTGAGAGTTCTACACCCATATCTGCAGGCAGCAGGGAGAGAAAGTCAGTGGGCCTGGCTTGGGCTTTTAAAAGCTCAACGTCCATCCCCAGTAACACAGTTTCTCCAACAAGGGGACATCTACTCCAACAAGACCACACCTCCTAATCCTTCTGAAGTAGTATCACTCCCTGATGACTAAACATTCAAAAACATGAGCCTGTGGGGGACATTCTTATTCAACCCACCACAAGAACTCTCCAAAAGAATGCTAGCAACCATTGCCCGTGTCTTCAACTAGCAGTTAATATAATCCAGATGATTTTAGTCACTTAAATTTGTTATTGTTATTTACTTATGGGGGAAAGAAACACTTATGAAAGTCAAAGGACAACTTGCAAAAAGTGGTTCTGTCCTTCTATCACATGGGTCCCTGGGATCAAACTCAGGCCATCAGGCTTGGCAGCAAGCTCCTTTGCTTGCTAATCTAGCTTTCCAGACCTTACAATACTTCTTTCTTTCTCACAATAAAGTTTCACCATGGATGGACCACTGGAGACTTGCTATCTGGTGCTACATGCCATCTCTCCTCCAGGACCTAGCCACTATCTATCTCACAGAGTGGCAGTCCATTAAGAAAAGAAAGGAAGACGGATAACCCACCAGCTGGCATTTGTACTTATGCATCTGTGGCTGATACAATTCACACAGCTGAGCCTGAACCTATGGGGACAGAGAAGTATGGCCCATGCAGGATAGAGATATTTATAATAACTTCAAAAGCACAGGACCCTCTTAGGCCTTGCACCATCTCTTCCAGCCTTGTGCTCACCCCAAAGCCACCTCCTTGTAACTCTTGCTCATTCCCAGATAAGCCACCTGATCTGATACTAAGTACCTGAGATTTCTCCCCTTCAGTGCACCCGTTCAATGCTAGCTCAGCTCTAGGTGAGCTCCTGACACCAGCCTAGGAGGACAAAAAGATCACTACAAAGAATGGGTTCACCTTCAAGCATCCAGTAAGAAAGCCCGGCTTCATAAACATGTTTTCTATGAACAAATGTAAAACTGGCCCCAAAGTGCACTAGAAACAGACCAGCCTGAGTGGACTTATCGAGTGCTGTTTCCAAGCCGGCCTGCCTCACTTCTTTCAACTCCTATGCTTATTCCATGATTTCTATACCTCTTTGATCTATTTTAATTTGTACATGAGGATAAAGGCAGATGCCATCTTTTGAGTATTGAATGCCTCCTTCATTCAAATACCCATGTGTTTAAAAAGCTTGATACCAGGAGTGCTACTGGGAAAGTGGGGAAACCTTTACAAGGTAGGGTCTTGTGAGAGACTACTATATGACTGGGGCACACCCTTGGTGGGGATGGTAGAATCCTGACTCTTCCTAGTCTACTTCCTGGACATGTCAACACTTTGTCTCACCACATACTCCACTCTACTGCCACCGAGGCCCCAGCCAGGGATGTAAAGGTAATGGGACCACCAATCATGAACTGGACTCTCCAAAACTGTGAGCCAAAAGTTAAACCTTTTCTTTTTACAAGTTGTTTCTCTCAGGTATTTTCTTACAGTGGTGGAAAGATGGCTAAAGCAGCAGGCTGACTCCGTTTTTCTTGTGCTCTTCATCCATGCTGAAATTACAATAAGTCAAAGTGATGTCTTGTTCACCTGTGTGGTGATTTGACCACACCAACCATCAACTTACGATATTAGTTTTATATATGATTCAACGTTTCAATGTAGCAAAGTAATTTCAGACACTGTTAGTAACTGTAATGCCTTCTTGTTTTCATGGTCAACAGGCCATGTATCACCCTCTCATTAGTGGCCACGTGTGTAATGCTTCCTTATTTTTATGGTCAATGGGCCACACGCCACCTTCTCAACCATGTCACTAAGAAAAACTGTGGCAAACAGACAATGTGAGCACCAGAAACCTGTCCTAGATTAGATACTATCGGACCTAAATTATTGCCTAAGCTGCCACCACAAATTCTTCTCTAGATGACAAAGGACATTTTGTCTAGGGCCAATAAGATGGTTCAGCATTTAAAGGCACTTATTGCAAGACTGACAACCAGAGCTCAGGTCCCACACAGTGGAAGGAGAGATTGATTTCTTCAAGTTGTCTTCTGACCACCATGCACAATAACCACATAATATATCCTTTTAAACCACATACACACACACAAACACAAACACACACACACACACAAACACAAACACACACACACACACAAACACACACACGCGCGCACGCACACACACACACAAGAAGCTATTTCAAATAGTAGTATTCAAGTTTATGGCTACAAATTGTGGGTCTGGACCTCTCCCTACTCATGGGAAATGGGGAGAAATGAAGCAAAGATAATGAATGAAATGAAGGAGGTTTATCTTACTCTTTTTAGAACTCGGGGAGAAATGCACCAGTCAAGAACAGAAGGTGCATGGGCCTCAAGGCAAAAGGAGTAAGCTTCAGCTGAAGCAATGTGCACACAGTAGGGCCCAGGGCCCATGCTCTGGGAGCACATGAGAAGGACTTGGGGTGGCTCTGGTGCCAGTCACAATCCCAAATGGCATCATCTGAACTCCTTAACTTTCTGAGGCCCAGAACATCTTAAAACCCTGAAAATCACAAATCCTAAACTTTAAGCTTGGAAAAGATCAAAATCCCTGCATTCTAAAACCTCCAAGATCACAATCTGAAACATTAAAACTTATGTGCTGAGATCCTTAACCCCTTCCACCCACCCACCCACCCACCCATTCCCCCACAAAGAGCTGCCATGCCTGGGGAAAAGCTTACATACCAGGAGCCAAGAGCTGAATTCTTAAGAATGAACTGGCCACACCATGCATCAGTTTTCTGCACTGCCTTCCTGGCTAACAAGTTCCCAGGAGCTTCCAACGGATTAAAGTTTTATTTGCCTGGAGAGGCCAGCAAACCATTAACCAGTCTGAAAGCATGAGAAGAGTTTAGATGCCAGCATCGCCAACCACCAGGATAGTTCTGTGTGTGAGTGTGTGCAGTGTGTGTGCGTGTGTGCACATACAACCACAGCCACATGATGGCACAGAGAGGAAATGTCATAGAAGTGTTGGCAGACACAGAATTCCACACCAGAATTCCACCACATCAAAAATGGAAGCAATGAGGCTGGAGGGTGGCTCAGTGATTAAGAGCCATTGTCCCTCTTGCAGAGGGGTTCAAGTCCTAGCACCCACATGGTGTTCCACAACCATCCATAACCCTAGTTTCAGAAGCAGGCATGCAATCAAAACATTCACGTACATAAAATAACTAAATTAAAAACATTTTGAAAGAACCAACACCAAAGCGTTCTCCAAGCAGAGCCCACACCCCGCCAAATAGCAGGAATGTGTCAAGACACAAGACTTCAAAATACAATGATCGTGAAAGCTGGGCCCCATCACAGCTGCCTCATGCAATGACCCATGACCTGCCCTTGTCATGTGTGCTACCACCTGTTGGCTGAGCTGGTTTGTTTTTAAAAGGGGTAACAGAACTTGGGGCTTCTTTTTCCTTTCATCTCATCCCACCCTGACATACCTATCTCCCAGCATCCTTTTCTTTCTTAGTTTCTTTTATTATTTTAAGTTGTCTGCATTCGTTTTTATAATTCCCCAGGTAGACTCGGGGAACAGAATTAGTGAGGTATTTGATAACTTGGTCTGGAGGAATCCCAGGCCTGGATTTCAAGTTGGCCGTAGCACTTTGCATTCCTATCAGGGTTTGGATTTTTCCACATCCTCTCAAGCACTTGTTATCTGACTTTTGAATCCCAAGTGGTTATTCTTTTTTGTTTGTTTGTTTGTTTGTTTTTTACTTATTTATTTTTACTTCGTGCACATGGGTGTTTTGCCTGCATGTCTGCCTTTGTGATAGTGTGGGACCTCCTAGAATTGCAGTTACACACAGCTATGACCTGCCATGTGGGTGTTGAGAATTGAACCCAGTTCCTCTGGAAGAGCAGCCAGTGCTCTTGACAGCCAGGCCATCTCTCCAGGCCCCCTAGTGGCTTTTTTGTTTTTGTTTGCTTATGACTTGATCTTTTATATTTTATTTTACATAAGTAATCTTAACTATAATAACAGAAAACCAAACAAGTACAGTGCATGGCTTTTTTGTTTTGTTTTGTTTGTTTTTCAAGACAGGGTTTCTCTGTGTAGTCTTGGCTGTCCTGGACTCACATTGTAGACCAGGCTGGCCTCGAACTCACAGGGATCCACTTGCCTCTGCCTCCTGACTGCTGGGATTAAAGGAATGTGCCACCACTGCCCAGCATATGTAGCATTTTTTAAAGATTACATCTCCTAGTATAGCTTTTGTATTTCTGTAGTGTAGCAGGCATGTTAATCATGTTTGAGAAAGTCAACATATAGAACTTCTGCATTTATATTTTCTTCCTCTCCCTAAGTTAGCTTAATTTGAGAAAAAATGTAGAGTATATGTGTGTGTGTGTGTGTGTGTGTGTGTATACATTTGATAAAATATATTGTGCATCCAAAATAAAAAATATTCTTGATATTTTAATTTACTAGATATGTTGTTATTTGAATTTATAAAATTTTACCAATGAAAGAAGAATGACTATAGATATTTTTCATGATTTTGTTTTTTTAAAGTCACAGTCATTTTTATTTCATCCAAGTCCACCCCAAGACATATTAAAATCAAACACTCAGTGGTAAATATGCAGGGATGATTCTTTTTCTCTTTTTTCTTTTTCTTTTTTTTTTTTTTTTTTTTAGTTTTTGAAACATATTTTATTAAATATTTTTTGTGTTTTACCTATACATTTCTATTATTACAGATATATACAATAAACTACCTATAGCAAGAAGAACCTTGACACAATCAGGAATTATATAAATGTTACATTCTTAGTGTGTTGGCTGTTTGAATTTGGCAGCCTTCAAAAAAACATCTTTCCTATCTTGGTGTGTCTAAAATTCTGAATGTAAGTCAATATCTATCATATCTTGACATTATCAACTTAAAACATCTATCTAGACCTGAAAACATATTAGCCATTTCCCCAGTTTCATTTGGGCCCCTACAAAGGTATCATTCATCCCAAATTAGCTGGAAGAAGCCTTAGGAGAATGATGCCCCATTTTCTTTAAGGGGGTCGGATAGATTTTTGGTTGCTTTCTTGGGCTATAGAGGGTTATTTTCAATGGGAGTTGGTTACAAGTTATTATTGGTCTTATTTAGATAGAAAACAAGGTTGAACTCAGGGATGCCTCTCTTTTCCTTTATCTTCCACTCTTAGGTTTGGAGATAGGGGCTGAAAAGAAAGAAGGAGGAATCTAGAAATGTATAGGGAAGATAGAACAAAAAGTCAATCAGCAAATCTACTCTTCAACCTAGTGGTTATTCTTAATGGCCATTTTTCCCCTTTTAGATAGACTTACCATCTTCCCACAGTAGTTTCAGTAATACTGTCCCGGATTTCCAAACTTCACCTTTTCAGTTACAGAATTTTGCTCCTGTTTCTAAGAAACAGAACAACAACAGCCATTGCCAATCTCCTGCAATCATCCTCATTCTCCAGCTTGTCCAAATGTCACTGCTTCTCAAAGATCACTCTGCACTAAAGAAACAAAGGATCCTCTGGTGTCTTTTTCTTACACATTGAGACCAAAGCTGTTATGAGCAGGGCTCACAAAATATGGATTCTCACATTTTAAAAAATGAAAATTTAATTTTGGTTATCTCCCATTAATTCCTTGGCCTTCCAATATTTTTCCTACGTGAGCTTATAAGTGGCACATCACGAAATACTCCATCAACATTTAACAAAATTACATGATCCTAAATTCAATAGAGTATATTCAGTTCATATTTTTGCATTTAAAATACGTGATTTCTGTTCTAATAATCTAACAGCAAAAGCTTTTCATCAAATTCTGGTTTTGAGTAAGAAGAGTATTAACTTTTATTTTATATCAAAAATTGGTTAATAGAAGCTGGAGAGATTGCTCAGCGGTTAAGAGCACTGGCTACTCTTCCAGAGGACTCAGGTTTAGTTCCTGGCACTCAAGTGGCAGCTCACAACTGTCTAAAATTCCAATTCCAGGAGATCTTAAGCCCCTTCTCACTTTCTCAGGCATCACACACACTTGGTGCACATAAATACATAAAGGCTGGACAATCATACGCATAAAATAAAATAAATCTGAAGACAGTATTATTATTATTGCATGTTATGGGCATTTTGCCTGCATGTATGTATATGTACCATGTGAGCACCAGGTGCCTGCACAGACCAGAACAGGGCATCAGATTCCCTGGAACTGGAGTTGAGGTGGTTGTGAGTTTCCATGTGGGTGCTGGGGATTGAACTTGAGTTCTCTGCAAAAGTAGCCAGCACTCTTAGCCACTGAGGCATCTCTCCAGACTATAAAAAATTTTTCATTGATTATTCTGAAATTTTCAAGACAGATATGACAGCATTTATTTTGTTATTATTGCAGCCTAGCTTTATGACTCATACAACCTATAACTGAGCAATAGACTCTGGGAGTCAAAACACTGAGTCACTCCCTTCCTTTGCAGATGAGCTGAGAGCTAGAAATTAAGCAAATGTGTGAAGAAGCTAGCTCAAGTCCAGTCAGGTCACACCAGCCTGGTGGCTGCAGGGGTCAGTCTTTGTCAGGCATGAAAGACATAGGAGTTATGATTTAAACTATATGTGACGTCTCAACACCCCCAAGTTCCTTGTGTGTTAGTTGCATCAATCAATCGTTTAACACTTCAGTTATTCCTAGGGCACCGTACTATTCTAGTCAGTGAAAATACAGATGTATGTACTATCAAAGATAATTTTAATCTTCTCCCATTGTGATCATCTAATTAAAACTCAAACCACTTCTTACCTTAGCAGGCTTAAAATTCTCTGTACATATGAACTGCACATAGCAGCTTTTCTAGACAGAATGACAAAGTACATCTGAGTATTTCAGCCAGTGCCTAAATATAAGAAAATCATGTGATTTTTGCAAGTTCAAGTCCAGTCCTATGGAATTCATCCTTGAGAAGCCAGGTGGGTACCATGTGCTAATTCATAATAATGAACAAATGTGACCTTCATGATCTCTCTTTTTTTTTAACTTATATTATTTATTCATTCATTCATTTTTTTCATTTACTTATTTTAGAATCCCACATGGCAATGAGATAGGGGGAAGGTGGCCAGGCCCAAGGTCTGAATCAAGAGCTCCTGGCAACCAATGGTTCCTGAGAGAGCACTCTTCACCAGGTTGTCTCATCCCAAGGGCTATCTACTTACAGGAGACAGAGCATCCACGCAGGGACATCTAGTGGCACCAGGACCCACTGCACCCACCGCCTTCTTGTCAGCCTGCACTCTTCCTTGCTGTAGCCTAAGAACCAGAGTGAAATCTGGGTAGTGCTGTGTTGGCAACAGCAAACAGGCAGCAGAAAATGCCCAAACAAAACAAAGCATTTGAACAGAAACTCCTTTTTTCCACAATAACAGAAGTCCAGGCTTAGAGCTAAGACACGAAAGTAAAAGAATAGTGTTACAGAAATTAATCTTTGTAGGACCACTGAAGACTACAATAAACTAATTATCCTTTGTGTTGTAGAACATTAATTTTAATAGCTCTGCTTTAGAAAGCACCATGACCGTAATAAGGAAACTAATAGAAAACTAATGACACATAGCACAGCTGAGATTATTAAAATGAAATAACAGTGAGTTTTAATTAAACTACTCAATATCCTTACAATATTTTATGTGCCTTTTATATGAATTATTTTCCTTCTTTAAAAGACAGTAGAGAGCTTGAGAAAGGACTCAGTGGTCTTCCAGAGGACCGAAGTCCAGTCCTCACACCCCAGAGCCTCACACTGCTTGTAACTCATGCAGCAAGGGATCTGTATCTATCCTAACCTCCTCTGTGCCCACACACATAGATGGCTACACACACTCTCTCTCTCTGTGTCTGCCTCTGCCTCTGTCTTTCTGTCCCTCTGTCTCTATCTGTCTGTCTGTGTGTGTGTGTGTAAGAGAGAGGGAGAGAGAGAGAGAGAGAGAGAGAGAGAGAGAAGAGAAGAGAAGAGAAAAATAAAATGCAGTGGAAATTGAGCAAAACAGAGTCCATTGTAAATACTACCTTTCCCATTTTCTCTGGTGCTGGTAAAAGAAAAGCACCTGCTTTTCTCGATTAGTCAGGGAGTCCTGGAAAGCCAGAGAATAAATGTGGGAAGAATGGGCATTTTGATCTTGGCTTCAAAGGGGGCTGTTTTAAGAACAAGAAGGGGTTAACACTTGGAAGATGAAATGTTCCAGGTCATCCCAGACACCTGGCAGGTTTGGCAGGTTGGCTGGTTTGGTTTGGTTTGGTTTGGTTTGGTTTGGTTTGGTTGGAGACGGGGTCATTCTGTGTAGCTCTGACTGGCCTGGAACTCCCTATGTAGATCAGGCTGGCCTTAAACTCACAGAGATCCACCTGCTTCTGCCTGCCAAGTACTGGAGTTAAAGGCATATACCACCACACCTGGATGTGTTTTATATTTTGAATTAATTATTGGCCTTAGTCATTTCAAAAGAGCAGCTGGAAACCCTGCTGAAGCACAAACTCTTGAATGAATATTTTTCATCCGGCCTTCGACATGTAAGCACCATTGGATACTCCCTGGCAACGCTTCCAGCTCCTTTCTATACACGTGTTTCCAGCACCAATGTTTGTCATGTTCCCACTTTGGGCTGACAGTAAGGACGATCCGCGTGCTTTGAGTCAGTACACATTTAATGAAAACACTAGGATTAGACATAGGATTGCTATCCTGCTATTAAACAATCTTCAGACTCTCATTTTTCTGTTAATGCTGTTTCTGGCTGTTCCAGTGCTGCCTTCCTCTCAGTGCTCCCCACTGATAAAAAGATCTGGCAGTTGTTTTTATTGAGGAAAACTAAAATTTTTCAACATCTCTTTCCGTTCACTCCCAGATGATAAGTTAATCCAGTTTTTATGTGACTAACTCAAGTATCATGAATTGTATATAATTAGTGCATATAACAATAACACTAAGTGGAGCCCATATTAAGGCCACTGAATAACTCAGCTAAATAGGCAGAAAAAGAGCATCCAATGGCCACTGAATCTGAATGAAGAAGATGAGGGAAACACATGATATGCTCATGCGCTCAATGAGCGGGCATGATAGTTGTGAAAATGTGTTCTTAAAAACTCATGTGAGGGATGTCTGATGGCTAACAGATAAAGATGCTCGCTGCCAAGACTGACTACATGAGTTCATTTCTGGAACCTGCATGATAGAAGGAGAGAACTACTGAAAGCTCTCTTTGACTTCTCCATGTGTGCTGTGATATGTGCACATGTGCATATACACACACACACAAACACACACATACACATACAAACATAAATAAATATAATCTGTTTCAAAATCATTGGAGTAGGAAGTCTACATTTCTCAATGTTTTCCTCTTATGTTGTCTCAAAATATCCCATCTGCCTATACTTTGCTCAAATATCAATATCCAATAACAATCATGGATAGAAGCTGGGCATGGTGGTGCACGCCTATAATCTCAGCACTCTGGGAGGCAGAGGCAGGTGGATCACTGTGAGTTTGAGGCCAGCCTAGTCTACAAAGCAAGTCCAGGATATCCAAGGCTACACAGAGAAACCCTGTCTCAAAAACAAAACAAAATCATAGGTAGCAACTTTTTTTATTTGTAATCAAAGGTTAGCCTGGACTTTGGAGATGTGTAGGCTAACAAAGTTATCACCAATGCTAAGTAACCCAACCTTGAGCTCCTGACGCACCTCTGCCTATGCCTCCCGTACCAGGGTTACAGATATATACTACCAATGCCCAACAATGAATTCCTTCTATACAAAAAATATGACCTCATAATTTTCTCTCAAATGAAGGACAAAGCCTATGCCTCATCCTGCTGTTATTCTTACAGGACATTTTATTCATGCATTATTTTATACATCAAAAATATCCTACAAAGAATTTGAAGCTATACACTAAAACACATAAAAGAAAGTGATGAAATGTCAATCATAACACATTCCTGGGAAAATCCAAAGCACAGATGCAAAAGAGATGAAGTGAAGAGAACATATATGTATGTGTGTGCATTCATGTTCATGTGTGTGCATAAACGTATGTATATGCACTTGCATATATCTGAGCATATATGTGTATACTATTTGCATATGTGTGTGCATATCTATACATTTTGTGTGTACATATATGTCTACATAGATGTGATGTGTGTGCATATAACTGTGTACACATTTGTAATATATGCAAGCATATTTATATGTGTGTATGATGTGATGCAGATATATTTTATATGTATATATGTGTGATATGTGTGCACATATTTATATATGTGTGTATGTGTATATACCCAGATGTGATGTGTGTGTATATGTGTATATGTGCATGCATATATGTCCATGTGTGTGTGTGTACATTTTTCCCTTTCTCAGGTAGGAAAAGGAAAAAGCAGTTAGACGCCGAATGGCAAATAGCTTAGCAAGTAAAAGTACCTGCTGTCTACAGATGACCCAAACTCAATACCCAGGACACACATAGTAGGAGTGAAGAATTGTCCTCTGACCTCCACACTTGGGCTGTGACACACACTAAATAAACAAACACACAAATACACAAACTGTGAGGTTCTGTTTCTTTCTAGGAAAAGATAGAAAGAAAGAAAATGACACTCAATTTTTGTTGCTGAAAAAAGAACCCCAGAGATGTAGCAAGGTCCTCGGGTAAGTTCAGCTTCTCTCGTCTCTTAGAGCATAGCAGGAGCTCCTCACTTAGGTCTCTCCCAGTGGGCACTCAGCCAGTGACAGTCACATCTTTGACACAGTCCTAATAATGTCAGGAGCTATCAGACCCCCTAAGGAAGTTCCTGTAGCAATACACACACATACACACACACACACACACACACACACACACACACACACACACGAGTAGGGGGCAGAGAAGTTAGTGTCATGGTGGCCAGGAAGCAGAGAAAGAGATCCAGGAATAGATGTGGGCAAGGCACAGGCCCACACATACCCCTATGCTGGCTTAAATGAAAATCTTCCTTACAGGCTCAAGCCTTTGAACACTTGGTTCCCCGGTTACTGGCACTGTCTGTGGAGGTTTAGGTTGAGGCTTTATTGGAAGAAGTATGCCACTTGAGGTGGACTTTAAGGGTTTAAGGATCCCAGTTTGCTCTCTCTGCTTTGTGTTTGTGATGGAGATGCGAGCTCTGCGAGCTCTCCTCCAGCTGTCCTGCCTGCAGCTCGCTGCCATGCCTCCCATGGGTGCATCCCTCTGCAACTGTAAAAACAATAAGTTCTTCTCTAAGTGGTTTCTGGCAGGAGTGTTCGTCACAGCAACAGAAAAGTAACTAATCCACTTTTTTCCCCCAATGAGACCCACAGCCTGCCTTTTGCCACCTTATTAGGAAGCAATGCCCTGTATAATGAATCCATAAAAAAGGAATCTGTTCGTTGCCTCAGAAATCCCATGTCCTAAAATAATAGTGTCTGTAAGCACCACACAGACACTCCCAGAAGTATGCTTTAGTTCACAAGACATTTCTCAATCCAAGCCATTCAACAATTAGCACCAACCAAACTAGAGTTGAAGAGATGGCCCAGCGGTTAAGAGCATGTACTACCTCTACAGAGGACCCAAGTTCAATTCCCAGTGCCCACACTTGGTGGTGCACAATTGCCTGGAGCTCCTGCTCTAAGGGATCTGACATCCTCTTTTGGACTCTTCTTGCACCTGCCCTCATACATACAGAGAGACACAGACATACACACATAATTCAAAACCAAACACTATTAGCCATCCTACCTAGCATTCTTAATCTAAAATCTGAGGCTAAAAATGCTCTAAACCCACAAGAACTTTAATGCCAATGTGATGCCACACATTGTAGAAAGTTACACACTTCACCTCATATGGGTACAGTCAAAGTGAGAATGCACTCCACTGTATGGGAACGCTCTCAGTCTATTAAATAAGGGTGTGTGTGTGTGTGTGTGTGTGTGTGTGTGTGTGTGTGTGTGTGTGTGTGTATAGAACACAGTGGACTTTGTGCTCATGCTTGGGTCCCCTCCCAAAGTATCTCATTATGTGCATGCAAGCATTCCAAAATCAAAAAGAGTAAACACTCAGACGTGCAAAAGTCCAAGAGTCGGTTCTGTGTCCATCACTGTGGCATGACTTCCACCTTGTCCTCTTCAGGTGCAGCGACCGCCAGTCACAAAATGTCTCTGAGGTGGAGACACAGAAGCAGATGTATCCAGTAGCTGGTGCACCCGTGGATGGAAAAGTACGTGCCAAGGTTGGAGAGTGGGGCTAAGGCCTACTTTGTAAACTGTGTTGAGCTGATACAAGCCAATTCACCTCAAATCGACTGGAACAGATCCAGACATCCAAACCCGCCTGCTCGTAGAGCCTTTCTGATTGATGGCAGCACTACACTGTTGGAAAAGTAGTTCAAGAAATGAAGAGCTGTTGGTGGGAAGGTTAAAAAGGAGGCTATGGTGAGAACTGACTCCACGTGTTTTATCATCTTGGGCCATCTGATCACCTGAGAACCAACAAAGGCCAGGGTTTGGTTTTTGTTTTTGTTTTTTGTCTTACATTTTATTGATTCTTTGATTTCACATCACGCACCCCAATCCTGCTCATCTCCTCATACCTCCTTATCTGCCCTCCACCATTGCACCCTCTTCCCACCACATTTGCAACCTCCTCCCCCCCCCAAAAAAATGTATATAAATAAATACCAAAAAACAAAACAAACAAAGAACTATCTTGTAATGGAAAATGTGATATGTCGCAGTGTCACATAGTATACCCTTTGATCCGAACAGCTTCACGTGCAAATAAATGTTCATTGCAATGAGTCGATAGTCTTCTGCTACCCCATCAATACAGGATCCTCACTGGGACTTCTCTTGGATGTCCTGTTGTTGCCCTGTGTCATGGAGATCCCACAGCTGTGGTTCTGCAGGACTGGCCCCTTCACATGCTTCAGCAGTTCATGGATGGGAATAGATAGATAGACCTGGATCTGGGCCTGGGTGGGAGCTGAGTTTGTCTGCCTGCCAACTCCCCTGCACCCAGGGTACCAGAGCCAGCTCTCCTGCTTTGCCCAGGAGAGGGGCAGGGCCAGCTCTTTGAAGCCTTCAGGCATCAACATGGCCCTAGGTGGCTGCCCAGGACTTTGATGGCAGCATGAGCCACAGACACCAACACTGACCCCTGCTGCTGCAGGGCCAGAGATCCAGACATGGCCCTCAGTCGTAGCACAGGACAGGACCTCACCATGGTCTCAGGTATCAGTACAGGCTGCTTGAACTGTTCCTCACCACCCTCGAGCCTCCAGTTCTGCCTCTCTTCACAGTACACAAACCAGTCCACTTCTAGTGCCATCTCATCTCTCCATCACATACTTATACAGCAGGCAGGCCTCTGGGCATCTTCTATCCACCTGTACCGCCTGGCAGTGGGCGCGACTCTGGGTCGAAGACCAGTTTTTATGTATGGGAGTTGAATGTCATGCATATTTGGTTACCTTCTTAGTGCTAGCCATGTGAAATTAATTGACAGATAATTAAAACTGTGAGATGCGTACTACTGTATCTGGGATTACACTTTCTCAATGTCCCTTATCTGCTTTATATAATTTTGATGGTGGAACTGCTTTCTATAGTTTGATAGTGGTGCCATATAGATAAATATTTGATTTTTTATGGGGATCTTCATGTCAGAAAAGATAACATTGGGAAAATATCCTGGTGCTAACTGAAATGTTCCTACAATCCAACTTTTTAGATTATCTCTTTTTTTTTTCTTTTTTAACCTTTGCTGAAACTCCTTATCACAGATTTTTTTATTATTTAATTAATTTATTCAGATTACAACTCAATTGTTATCCCATCCCTTGTATCCTCCCATTCTTCCCTCCTTCCTGCTTTCACCCTATTCCCCTCCCCTAGGCCTAAGACCAAGGGGGGTCTCCTTCCCCACTATATGCTCATAGGCTATCAAGCCTCATCTTGGGAGGCCTGCTTATTCTTTCTTGGAGTGCCATCAGGCCTCCTCACCAAGGGGAGGTGGTCAAATATGGGGCTCCAGAATTCATATCAGAGTCAGTAGCTGCTCTCCACATAAGTGTGGAGAATGTCCTGTCCATTGAGTAGATCAGAGTAGGAGTTCGATGTTTACTGCTTGTATTGTCCTTGGTTAGTGCAATAGTTTGAGCAGAACCCCCCGGGCCCTGATCCACCTGTTATATTTCCCCTATATGATGCATGTTTTCTCTCATATATGGAACCTATACTTCACTATACATGTATGTGATACCTCATGCATGCAGCGTAAAAACAGAAGTAGGGCTTTTGGGGTGGGGAAAGGGACTAATACAGAGAGAGATAAGACAGCATAGTGATGAGTGGTAAATAAAGCCCAGTGATATGATGACAGTGTCATAATAAAACCTGTTACCTTGTATGAGAAGATTAAGGAAGAGTCAAATGCCAGGAGCTTTTTGTGCCTTTGTGCTGGGGTGGGGGGTGGGAGCTGCTTCCCCTGCAAGGAGAGTCAATGGGTCTTTGCTGACTGGGTGACCCCACGAAGGAGATAAGGAATTTAGCCGCTCTGACTTCTAGCAATCAGGCCGCTGTGGCTAACTCACGAGCAACCAGGTGCTTCCTTATTTATACAACTTTCACAGAGCAGAGAGAGACTAATGATTATCCAAAGGGTACAGAGCATGTGTTTGGTTTTTCATTACATGCCCAGGGTTACAAGTTAAGTTACAATTAGAAAATACAAACAGAACAGATTTTATTATTATTACTAGTCCTATAACTCAAGTTTAAAGAATCTAAAGAATGTCTTCTCCAAAGCAAACGTTTGTTATATGACAGTCTGCATTTAGACTGGCAGTATTTGCAGTTTGAGAGGATCCCAGACAGACAGAAAATATCTGAACTGGTCTTTTTATGAATAGCAAATATGAACACCTAACTTAATGTTTCATCATCTACACTATAAAATAGGAAAATCTTATTTTAGTCAATCTATTTTATTTACTGAATTTTATTTCTCTAGGGGTGTATCCTGTATGACTCCCTATCTTTAGGCTACATTTTTAGAGAGCTCTAAGCCTATAATAAAAAGAGACCTTGAATCTGTAATCTATTCTCCTGGCCAGCCTGAGTTTGTCAATTGTCTCTGTTTGCCCTGCACTAATTATACTGCTTGAGTTTGCTCAGAGGCAAGATACCCCAAGAAGATTCCTGGAGTAATGGCCTTATCTAGCTATGTGCTTATCTGTGCTTAATGATCTCCAAAGAATAAGGGAGACTTCCAAAATAGTGGCCAAATAAAGCAAATTCTGAGATTTTCCTAAGAAGACTCCCACGTAATTTCTCTCAGGAAGAGACATAAACTGAACCATAATGCAACACCCAGAGACCAAAGCCCAAAGGTTACTGGTAGAAGAACAGAGATTGCATCAATCCTCTCAGCTTTGCTGGAACTGTGTCACGCAGCTGTGCTGGCTTCATGACTCTCACCATTTCCAGTAGTTATGGCTGTGCCACCTTTGTGTTCTTGCACAGAAGACAGGGATAGCAACTGCAAACCCACCATTGGGTTATTTACTTACTTACTTACTTACTTATTTTCTGTGTGTGTGTATAGGTTCATGTGTGTGTACAGGCGCATATATGTGTTCCTACACATGTGTGTGTGCAGGTGCATTGCATGTATGTGTGCGGATATGTGTACATATGTGTGTGAGTAGAAGTCAGAGGACAACCTCAGGAGCCATCTACCTTTGGTTTATTTGTTTAAAAAAATTATTTTTTGTATATGAGTGCTTTAATGCATGTATATATGTACACCAAATGCCTGCTTGGTATCTGCAGAGGTCATACGAGCATGTCAGATCCCCTAGAACTGGAATTACAGACAACTGTCAGCCATGAGTAGGTGCTGGGAACAGAACCCAGATCCTCTGCAAAAAGCCAGTGGTCTTAACCAGTGAGCTATCTCTCCTGCACCCACCTTACCTTCTGAGACAGCATCTCTCACTGGCCTGGATATTTCCAGTTAGACAAGGCTAGCCGGCCAGCGAGCTACAGGGGTCCACCTGTCTCCACCTTCCCAGTCTCTAGCATTTGTACCTGGGTTCTGGAAAGGGAATGCAGGTTCTTTGAGCCATCTCCCCAGCCCCACATCCCGTCACATGAAATAGCATAACTGATATAACAAGTGTGGACTTGCTTCTGCTTTAAACCAGAGCTCCTAAATGCCCATGCAACGACTGCATTTCCCAAACAGAGCACCTGTCCTAGTGTGCAGTGTCCTAGGGGACAGCTCAAATCAGCAAAGGGAAACCTCGGCTGGCATCACCGAAGGAAACTCAGAACTTCAGGCACCTTAGTATCAAGGATACAACTTAGTCCAAGTAAATTTTCTACAAAAAGAGCTTTCCTCTCTAAAAAAATTCATTGCCACATATGAAGTGCAGCTGGAATTCACATCAGCTAAAGAGCATTCCATTTTACATAAACACGGTTTTTAAAAAAGTAAAAGAAACAATGAGGTTCCATATGGAGAAAGAAGACACTGACAATGTGCGCAGGGTACAAACCCCATAAATGATACCAGGAGCGTCTGCACAGCTGTGCCACTTGACTGCCTTGGTCCGTGCCCAGAATTGTGAACAGCACCAGGGGAAGACGACAAGCTACTCTTTTGGACTTTGGAAACATAACAGGGGAAACCTAGTACAAGAGCCATTGAGTTGGCAGATGAGATAACAGTCTTATGTCAAATTCAAGATGAAGGCATGGACTGGGAGAGCTAGAAAGTTCCAGATCTCAGAAGACAGGAACTATTGTCCATTTTGGAAGCACCAAGAGTGTGGTGGTTGGGAAGGATAGCAGGCTACCAAGAAGAGACTTGATACCCTATGAGCATATACAGGGGGAAGAGGTCCCCCTCAGTCACAGTCATAAGGGAAGCGAGTAGGGGAAAATGGGAGGGAGGGAGGAATGGGAGGATACAAGGGATGGGATAACAGTTGAGATGTAATATGAATAAATTAATAAACTATATTTTTTTAAAGTGTGGTGGTTGGAGCTGTGTGCCTCTGTGCCTTGCACGCCTCAGGCCATGGATTCAATTCCACAGAAAAGGTGGTTATTACATCCAGAGAAGGCATAACACATAATCATAAGATCAGACAACAAAGAAACGCATGGAAATTAAAACATAAATGCCTCCCAGTCCTGTAGGTGAACCTAATCCCTATTGCTTGACCATGTTCAGGCGTTTAACTCTTAGAAATCTCCTGAGAACAGGGAGATTGTAACCTCTCTCTCTCTCTCTCTCTCTCTCTCTCTCTCTCTCTCTCTCTCTCTCTCTCTCTCTCTCTCTCTCTCACACACACACACACACACACACACACACACATACACAAATCCCTTCCTTGAGATCAACAATTTCCAGGGATTTCATTTGCCTTCCAGATAGGAGAGGTGGGAACTGAAGTTCCCCAGGGATGGCAGCGGAAGCGGGTGGCAAGTCACACCCAAGTACAAGACCCTACGAAGCTCACTGTGAAGGGTTGGGAGGCTGCAAACCCAGGCCGAGAATCTCAGGCTATCTTCCACCCCTTAAGAGCCATCCATTGGCCTCTATATTTGACCTAACTAATCTTTGTAAGTATCAAGAGAAACCAACCCAGAAACTAATCAATGCAGTCAGATAGCAAAGGAAACCAACAGCAGAGATCCCCCAACAACCTGCAGGCTTCACTGAAGTATTTTTCAAATGCCTTGATTTAGGACTTCTTCTGTCCTTTATTAAAAAGCAAAATCATGAATCCGTTTTTGGGGGGCAACCTGAATCCATAGTCCTAGGCCCTGCACATTCATATTTGACTAAAAATAATCCCTTATGTTTAGATTCCCAGAAGAGAGGGAGAGAGAGAGAGAGAGATGGAGGGAGGGAGGGAGGGAGGGAGGGGATCCTTAGTTCCAGGGAGATGAGGCTTGCTCTCCATCAACAGAACAGAATTCACTAATGCCTCATGCAGGTCAGATTGTCACATATGCCTAGTCACTGTTTCCCTGGGGTAACGTGACATTTGCCATTGAGTGCTCATGTCTTAATATCCAGGTGCAGAGGAAACGAGGGAACATTCTACAAGAGAACACTCAGAGCTGACAAAGAGACACGGTTGATAAGGGTCTGTGAATCTGACCAGCTGGGTCCAGTCACAGCTCAGAGGCCAACTGGGTCATCTTAAACAAATAATATCCTCTCCGAACCTTAATCCCTTAGCAGTATAAGGCAGGGGTGAAAGCAAGACCCACAAAGTAAAGGCTCTGTGTACAGGGTAAGAGTTCATGCAAGTCAAATCTTTCATACACTCTTGTATGTTGTTGGAGCTCATTAGATTGTTTGGGAAGCCACTGTATTTTATCTTCCTCAAAGACTGGGACTTTCTTGGGAGCAGGCACTAATGTCTCATTTCTCTCCCTCCACACAATCTCTTTGTCATCATCTTCATCATTAGTGTGCATGTATGTGCATGCAGGCAGCTACCCGAGGACTTCCTGGAGTTGGCATTACAGGAGGCTGTGAACCATCCAACATGAGAGCTAGGAAGGCAACTCAGGACCTCTGCAAGAGCAGTCAGTGCTCTAACCATCTCTGAGCCATCTCTCCAGGCCCCGTCCTCCTGGTCCTTTGATAAATGTTTTTGGAGTGCAGTGAAAGAAAGCACGGAACTATAAAACTTAACTTTTAGCTTCTTCCATGAGTCAGTGTCTGAGTCCAGTTTCCTGGGCTTAGAGACTTATTTTCTCACAGAACAGGAAGCGTGGGGTGGGAAAGGTCTAAGGGCTCACTGATGGTATGGCTCAAAGACGCCATCAGGGATCACTGATCAGCGTCATCCTGAAACTGGCTGTGAGATGACAGCCAGCCCTTGCTCCCTCTGCTCTTCCGTGTAAAAGGGCATATGTGCTGGGTGTAGACTAGTCACAGCCACTGAGGGGCGTGCCCCCACACAGTGACTAGCTGAGGCCTATGGCTCTCCATCATGGCAGTACTCTTTAACTGCCTTGGCAGCACTCTGTGTATGTGTCCATGTGGATGAGCACATGTGTGTGTTCCACCTAGCTCTCCCAAGCAGGCTAGGTTGGCAAGCCTAATGACCACCAGCCATGTGCCTGTTGCCACCACACCCCCCAAATCTCCTTCACTGGGATTCTGGGATTCTACCATCCCAGATTTTTTTTTTTTTTTGCATATGTTTTTAGGATCTAATTTGGATTCTTATCCTTGCACTATAAGCATTTGACCAACTAAACTCGCTCCCTAGCCCAGAGTAGTTTATCTTTATTATCCATTTATCACAATACTGAAAATTCCCAGAAGCCAGTGGGGTCTGGGTGAAAGTGAAACATACTTCTTTTTTTGAAGCTCTCCAAATGAGAAAGTGCTAACCTCAGAGAACCTAGGACATATTCCTACAGCTAATGGTAGGGATGCTTAGAAAACAGACACCTGGCTGACACAGCAATGACCACAGAGCCTCACTACATACGCCAAGTGCTCTGCTCATGTATCTGCCACCATTGTTCAACAGTGAAGAAAACTGTTTACTTACTAATTAAAGGGGGTTTACCACCAGCAGAATAAAAGAGACATACCACAACAACAGAATGAAACACCAACCACACAAGTCCCTTAGGCAGCGTGGGAGGCATGGCTCAGCAGTTAAGAGCATCTGTTCATCTTAAGAAGAACTGGGCTCAATTGCCAGCACCCAGACTGTGGGTCGCAACCATATGTAACTCCAATTCCAGAGGGATCTTATACCCTTTTCTAGCATCCACAAGCACCAGGCGCACATGCTGTACATAGACATATATACAGGCAAACATATGTGTAAAAAAATAATAAGATTTTTTAAATTTAATGTATTTTCTCTGTCTCAGAAAAGACTCATAGAAAGTGCTGTGACAAAGGTTGGGAGCTAGCTCCATGGGAAGAGTTCTCAGTGCATATACATGAGGCTTGAGTCTGTGGCTGCTGTACACAAGACCTGCACAAGATGAAGCCGGTCAGCATACTAGCGGAGATTGGGATGGCGTTTGTGGCCACAAACCTCCCTGAGGACAAGTCACAGGAGACAGGATCAGTTTTCTTGAAGGATGTGGCCTGCAGTGGGTCAACCACATTCCAAAGAATGGCCCCACACCCAGGAGCATTCATTGAACTCAGTGGGTTATCTTTTAAAAAACTAAAAAGAGAGCATGCAGTTAGGAAGGCGGAAGAGTGGATCTGGGAGGAGTTAGGAGAAGGAGGGGTTGATAAAACCAAAATGCTTGTATGAAATTCTCAAAATACTAATACAAATACTATATATATATATATATATATATATATATATATATATTTTTTTTAAGAAATACTGAGCCTTAATTAGTTTAAAACTATCCCGTATGGCAAGTTTATGGGAAAAACGGGTGTGGAGAAGTGATATAGAGCAGAGATTTTGACACGCATCAAGAGTAAGGTACTAGAGAAGCAATGATGTCATCAGTGTCTGAATGTGGTGACTCAGGAAGTCTCAAGGGTGTAAACAACGTAGAACACAGCTCTGGTGACGCCACAAACAGGAAGCACTTACGTAAACATTATGTGACTTTGGGAAATGCATGCATGTGGTCAAAAAAGCAGCACATTGGTCCCATCTGAAGAGGCAGGTATCCCGTTCCTGACCACACCTACACACACTCCTTGTAGCTGTCTCAAAATTAACTCATCAGCAGCATCTAGCTAGCAGCCATGGAGACAATCAGGAAGCCCCTCTGCTATACTGAGCTCATTTTTAAGAGTATCTGGCCTTCTGACTTAGAACTGCATTTGCCATCAGTCTCAGACAGATGTCATTAATGCTCCCATCCGTGCTCAGTAAGAGCTCAACAGTAAACGTGATGGCTAATACAGACTGTCAACTTCAATGGATAAAGAATTGTCCAGGTTTTATCATCAAAACTTATGTCAAAAACATTAGCAAGCATTTGGGCATGTCTGCAGGTGAGTCTTCAGAAGGGTTCAGCTGAGGTGGGAAGACCCCCCTCTCCATCCCCAGTGAACAGCATCCTTGCCTGGGGCTAGGTCTAAGACTGAATTAAAAGGAGAAAGATGGCTGAGGCCTAGGATTCATCTTTGTCTGCTTCCTGACTGTGGATGCAGTTTGGCCAACTGTCCCAAGCTCTATCAGCATGCCCTTCCCTACAGAACCATCCCTTCCTCCCTTGAGTTGTTTTTAGTTGGGTCTTCTGTCTCAGCAACAAATGACAGTACATAATTTTTGCCTTTGCAAAAAGAGAGCTGGTGGCTTTGGAACGAGAAAGTATAGTGAATAAAAATGTCTTTAGAGCTGGTGATTGGTTAAGAGCACTGTCTGTCTGCTCTTCCAGAGGTCCTGAGTTCAATTCCCAGCAACCACAAGGTGGCTCACAACCATCTATAAAGGGATCTGATGCCCTCTTCTGGCCTGCAGGTGTACATGCAGGCAGAGAACTCCTACAATAAAAAATAAATAAACAAACATTTTTCAAAAGGTCTTTGGGAGCCAGGCATGGTGGCGCATTCCTTTAATCTTATCACTTGGGAGGCAGAGGCAGGTGGATCACTGTGAGCTCAAGACCAGCCTGGTCTACAAAGTGAGTACAGGACAGCCATGGCTACACAGAGAAACCCTGTCTCGAAACACTACCACTACCACCACCACCCCGCAAAAAAAGGTCTTTGGAAAGAAAGAGATCTGGGGCTGGAGGACAGCCCAGTAGATAAAGCACTTTCCCGCAATCATGAGGACCAGAGTTTTGGTCTCCAGGACCCACGTAAAGCTGAGCAGTTGCCCCATGTTCCAGGTATTCAGGAGGCAGAGACAAGGGAGGGAAGGGAGGTTAGCTGGACTACCTGCAGTTGGAGAGTGCTAGGTTTAGCAAGACAGCCTGTCTCAATAAAATCAAAAGGTGGAGAGCAACCAAGGAAGACGCCCATGTCAACCTCAGGCCTCCATGCTCACATGCACCGATGTGCACATGCAGACACATCCACCCACACACATACAAATACGTATGCGTATATATCGCACACACATTTCAATGCATGCCAAAATTAAGGAAAGAAAAAAGAGAACTGAGAATAAAACGAGACAGGCTTCATTAGGATACAACCAGCAGCCAAAGGAACCCACAAGACCATGGGGACAGACACCATGATCATGAAGATGTATCTACCAGGATCCAACACTCAGAAAGGCGGGTGGATATCCAAGCTGAAATAATAGATCCAGAAAAGCTCTCCTTGAGGGCTTGCTGAACAGTGGGAAAGGGAGAGAGAGGGGGAGAGATAAAAGGAATCCGAAGCGTGGTCTAGGGTTTCTGTCGTATATTTCAGCTAATACATATGGCTTCAGCTCCTTCCAGAATTTTAAAAGACTTCCAAGTTCATAAATCTATGTACTTCCACACTGTCAGCATATGCCATGATGTTAAGCCTCAGAACCATGTGTCAAAACTCAGCCCCAAATGTTTGCCTTCCAAGTACTCCTTCCTCGAATCTCTGCAGCTGTTGACTCACTGCTCATTTCTAGCATTTTATATGAGGAGATAGCTGTCCTGTGCAGAGGGAGCCGCAGACTCAGCCCACTGTTCTCGCTCCCTGCCTCTGAAACTCACAACCATGTGAGGTTACGTTTTCTCCATCAAAATTTTTCTCCTTCAAAGCCTTGTGCCACTGTTTCTGACTTGACACAATATTGTCATTTTCAAAACTTATGCTCTGAAACCACACAGGGCTGGAGAGGTGGCTCGGTGGTTTAAAAAGCACAGACTGATCATGCCGGGGACCTGAGTTCAGTTCCCAGCACCTATATCAGGCAGCTCACAGCCTATAACTGCAGATCCAGGGGCCCCCAACTCCCTCGACTGGCTTTCTCAGACACTGCACTTACACACAAACCCACACAGATCATAAATCTGCACATAATTAAAAACAAAAACAAATCTTTTTTTCTTTTTTTTTTGGTTTTTCAAGATAGGGTCTCTCTGTGTAGCCTTGACTGTCTTGGACTTGCTTTGTAGACCAGACTGGCCTCGAACTCACAGAGATCCACCTGCCTCTGCCTCCCAAGTGTTGGGATTAAAGGCGTGTGCCACCACTGCCCGGCCAATTTTTTTTTATTGAATATTTTTACACATACATTTATATCAGCACACATATATACAATAAACTACCTACAGCAAGAACCATGAAACAATGAGGAATTATATAAATGTTATATTCACAGTGTTTTGGCTATTTGTATTTGGTAGCCAAATCTTCTTTTAAAAAGAACCTCACAGTTGAATTGAAAAGAATTATAGAAATGAATCTCATAATGCTTTAGTAAACTTTATGATTTATGTTGGGTCTCCTTCATAGCTATTTCTGGCCAGACTCAACCCACAGTTGGATACACCTAGAATAACTCTGATTAGTTCTAGTTCTTTATTGTTCTAAAGTCTTCTTTATTTCATATGCACACATTTGGCCTCAAGACTTGACAATTTAATAGCAGTAATTGAACTTGAATATATTCAATATCTTAATTCACAAATGGTCACAGATCCAAAATTCAAGTGATTATGTGGTCTGTGTGTTAGAAATCTGAGCTTTTCTAAAGAGACAGGACCAGGATGGCCTCCAACTTCCTAAGTGGTCAAGGATGATTTTGAACCCCTGATTTCTCTAGCTTTAGCTCCAGAGTACTGGGCTTACAGACGTGTGCCACCATGACTTGAAGAACCCATGGCTCAACCCGTGAACCTGAAGATCTGACACATGCGAGACTAAAGAGAGATCCAGTCATCGTTGTCTCTCACCTTCAAATACACAAGCATCCTTTCCCTGAACTCTGCCTAGTGGTTGGCTGTGGGCCTCTGCAACTGCTTCCACTCGTCGCTGGATGAAGCCTCTCTGATGACAAGTAAGCTGGGCAACATTCTATGAGTATAGCAGAATATCATTAGAAACCATTTCATTGATGGTTTGTTTTTTTGTTTTGTTTTGTTCCTAGTCTTGTTTGGTTCTACCCTAGGTCTCTGGCTATCCAGCTTCTAGGTCCTGACCCTCCAGGCAGTGTCAAGGGTGAGCTCCCTCTCATTGAATGTATCTCAAGCTGGGCCAGTCATTGGTTGGCCATTCACACAATTTCTGCACCAACTTCACCCCAGCATATCTTGTAGACAGGATAAATTGTAGGTTAAAGGTTTTGTGACTGGGTTGGTGTCTGGATCCCTCCACTGAACCAGGTTACAAAAGATGGCCAGTTCAGGCTCCATATACCCCATTGCTAGGAGTCTTAGCTAGGGCCGCCCTTGTAGATTCCTGGGAGATTTATGTGTTCCGCCTTTCTCTCCCCGTCCCCCCACCCCACTTTGAGCTCTCCTTACTAGTTAGCTTCTCTAGGTCTGTGGATTATAGCATGGATATCCTTTATTTTACAGCTAATGTTGATTTATAAGTGAGTACATACCATGCTTATCTTTCAACCAAAGAATGGATAAAGAAAATACGGTAAATTAATACAATGGAGTTAATACTCAGCTGTTAAAAGAAAATTGACATCATGAAATTTGCAAGCAAATGGGTGAAACTAGAAAAAAAAAAAAAAAAGTATCATCCGTAACCCAGATGCAAAAAAAAAAAAAAAACAAACATGGTTTGGAGGAATTTTCTAAATTGAGGCTCCCTCATTTCAGATGACTTTTGCTGTGTCAAGTTGACATAAAACTAGCCAGCATGCTATCAGGGGCCATGTTGATGGGAGTGGGCTGAGCTGACACCTGAGGCTACAACGGCGAAGGCCTGCTGCCACCAAGGTCCATGTCTGAATCTGTGGCCCTACTGCAGCTGGGATCTGTGTTACATCCATGGCTCAAGTTACCAAAGGCCATGCAGACCTATGGTCTGTGCTGCTGCCTGAAGCTATGTTGATGCCATGGACCACACTACCACTGGGGGCCATGTTGATGCCCACAGCCAGCTGCTGCAACAGGGGGCCGTGTTAATGTCTACGGTCTGCACCCCCACTGCAGACCATGCTAAAGCCTGTGGCATGTGCTGACACTGGAGACCATGTGTGTCCAAAGTCCCTGCTGTTCCCAGAAACAATGTGGAAATCCATCCCTGCTCCCGTGGATGGTAAAAGGGCAAGGAAGCTACATTTGCAGAATAGCAATGACTGCAGACTCACAGCTAAGAAAGATGGACATAGAAGGCTTCGTGTGACAACCCAAACCCTGGCCCCCAGCCCCCAACCCCCAAAAGTAACAACCTAGACAGAAAACCATCAAAGAGAACTCTTAAAATACGTGTTAAGGATGCTGAAGTGTAGTTTTCATGACTGATGGATTCTGTCAGCAGGGCTCAGTTTTCCTTATGGTACTAGCCACTGGGAGTTTGAACATGTTCCAGTGAGTATGGTCCGGTAAATATTTGCAACACAAATTGGACTTTTTTTTTCTTTTTGGGGGGGGAGAGGTAGGGCAGTCACAAAGGTTGGGGTGGACCAAGATGGACTGGGAAGTGAGTGTAATCAGGTTTAGGATGCACAAGGGAGGAAAAGGGAGAAAGTGAGCCAAGTGCCAGCATCCATCTCTCTCTACTTCCTGACTACAGATGCTACAGGACCATGTGTTGTATGTACCTGCTGTCACGACCTCCCTACCATGATGGACTGCACCCTTGAACTACAGAACAAACTTTCTTCCTCCCCTTTTATACTGTATTTTGTCACCCAAATGAGAAAATCAGCCAATACAGCAAGTCCACAGTGCCCCTTGACTAAGGTCTCTGTGGCCATCCGAACCATTTTACTAACCTTCCCACGTAAACATCTCTTTGGTTTTTTTTTTTGTTGTTGTTGTTGTTTTGTTTTGTTTTGTTTGGATTGGTTTTTTGTTTTTGAAGCAATGAAATCTGATACGCTAACAGAACTCCCAGTTTGAAATACACATGCTTTTAGAAAACCGGCTTCAAAACACAATAGCATTATACAAAAACCCTGCATCTTCACCTTCCACCATGGATCCAGGAAGTTTGAGAAGTCCCTGGATGGTGGCGTGATGTTCCTGAGTCAAGCCTGGCTGCTCACTCAAGTGAATGGGTGGCTTGTGGGAAGACGAGGGCTCTTCCTCTCAGCAGCACTCTGAAGTCACCAGTTCACTATTTCACCTAGTCCCCTTGCCTCCTCCTCCATAGCCTAGCCTTTAAGGTCTGTGATCACTGGGCAAGGTGTGGTGGCACACTCCTTAACCTTGGGATTTGGGAAGAGAAAGCAAGAAGATCAAGGGTTCGAGGCCATCATTGCCTACATAGGGAGGTCCAGGCCAACATGGGTTATGTGAGACCCTCGCCTGTAAAAAACAAAAATGTCGAAGTAATTTAGATTTCAGGGGACTTACATAACACAGAGCTAGGGGCGGTGGAGGAACAATGAACATGAAGGTACAACATTCTCTCCAAACCTCAGGATAGGGTTTGAATGGTGAACCTCGTTCTTCCTCCGAACAGCATTTTCCAACATTGACTTTTCCTTATTTTCTTTTTTGTTTGTTTGCTTTTGTTTTTTCAGAGACAAGCTTTCTCTGTGTGTCCTTGGCTGTCCTGGACTCGCTTTGTAGACCAGGCTGGCCTCAAACTCACAGTGATCCACCTGCCTCTGTCTCCCAAGTGCCAGGATTATAGGCGTGCACCACCATGCCCGGCCCTTATTTTCTTTTATAGTCTTTTTAAGAGCTTTTTAAAGGAATTGTTTTTACTTTATGGGTATGAGTGTTTGCCTGCATATATGTATGTTTGTTGCATGTATGCAGAGCCCTTGGGGACCAGGAAAGGGCATTGGATCCCGTGGAACCAGAGTTACAAACAGCTATGAGCTACCACATGGGTGCTGGGAATGGAACCCAGGTCCTCCGAAAGAGCAGCCAGTGCAACAGTGCGCCGTTTCTTCAGTCCCAGGTTTTCTTTTGAGAGCAAAATGTCTGCGTGTTGTAGCCCTATGTTGTCACTGGCACACAGGCCAGTTACTTTTTATTAACAAAAGTAATGGTGAAGTAACAGACCCTACAAATCTTTGAGGTCATTTAAAATTAAATTTAAATTATACAATGATCTAGTTTGCAAGTGGCTCTTAGGCATCTGCACACTGGCCAGTAGCAAGATGTCCCCAATACAGTGCTGGGAAGAGAGATGTCCAATGGACTCCACCCACCCAAGCTGGCTCTGGCTCTGTGTGACCCTCCCCCCACCCACACCCACCCCCCGCCCCCCAGGCCTGGAGCAAAAGCACCATACAAAGCTCAGCGGTCTGAGCACCACATTGGGAAAAGAGAGAGTCCAAGTGAATCAATCAGGGATGTTTGCCCCGCCTCGAACTTGCTTCAAAGAAATGTTTGCTAATTTACATTTATCATCTATCGCAAATCCTACTCCAAAAGAGACATTGGGAAAAACTCTTCTAGAAGAAAATGGGGTGCCAGCCCATTGTCTGGGCAACGTCTTAACAGCCCTCATTAGTAGTATAATTGACTCGAAGAAAGCGCTTAGCATAAATTAACCCAGGGACTTCTCCAGCACCCTGCAGGAGTAGGCAGGCAGTGAGTGGAAATTCTATTTTATGGGAAGCTGAGGAGCTTTGAGAACACAGGAAATCACGTTCGCGATACAACACGGAGCAGCAATAAGCATCTGACGCTGGAGGAAAGGCCTACTCCTACGGGGAGAAGCACTTGATTCCCTCACATGCTCTGCTCTCAGCTCCCACTTAAATGCAGCCTATTTTCCACCCAGCAGGAGCTCAGGGACCCAGTCACCATAAACAACTAGAAGTGGCAGCCTGTGGGCTTGAATCTTCCTGGCCTCTTCCGGTACCATCACCCATCATAAACATGCATGACTTAAGGGGTAGCTTCATAGAATAGAGTCTGTTAATGAGACGTTAACCCTCTTGTCCAAAAGAATAAAACGTTGCCCTTCTTTTCCAAGTCATCCTTGGGGTTGTGAATTCCCTGAGAGAAAAGCAGCCGGTTTTGAGGTTCAGATCCATTGATCTGACCTGTTGAGGCCAAGCTGACAGATGAGATTTTATGGTAAGTGTGGCTGGATTTAGCTTGAGGTGTGCCTCACTGGAATTCAGTGCTTTATTTAGAAGTCCCGCTTCCGGGGCCTCTCTCACACTGGCACAGGTCCACGGGGGAACATTTCCACAGAGAGCCTGCTCTTTAGCGCCCCCAACAGGAAGAAGCCCGCAGAAGCGGGAGCGGCGGACAGGACGCTCCTGTGACTCTATGGAACTCCGGCCTCTACAGCTGGCTCTAGAAATCCACAACCACGCAGTTCACATCAGTGTCACATAAAATTCGCTGGAGGCCCTTACAGAGGAAACACACATGATCTCTGCTCCCTCCCCTCCCCCTCCCCTGGCCCACCCCAGTGCTCAGCCTCCGCAGGGCTCTCTCTGACCTATGAAAAGGTATGTCAGCCACGCCACACTGGACCCTAAAGAGAGCAAGGTTTCCAAGGCTGGAAGGTAAGGCTTAGGGCTCAGGAGAGTGGTCGAGGGCTAGAGAAGACAGCTGCCCCCTGCTCCCGCCCTACCTAAGCAGCAGCACG
Source organism: Acomys russatus (assembly GCF_903995435.1). Classification (NCBI taxonomy): domain Eukaryota; kingdom Metazoa; phylum Chordata; class Mammalia; order Rodentia; family Muridae; genus Acomys; species Acomys russatus. The sequence continues at coordinate 63,344,085 of NC_067149.1, read as the reverse complement.
GCTTCTGTGACAATGGCTGGGTCCTACAGCCTGAGGAATTAATTGGTCAGCTCCCTATGGAGGAAGTGAATGACAAGTAGGGACCATGTTCAAGTGGACCTCACACACCTCTCAATCTCATCAGCTGGGAGAGGGAAGGGGGCGGGGCCTCGTCCACTTCCGGCTCATTTCCGGTCCTGTTTTTGCCCTCTGAGCGTGGTAGAGAAGTTACTCTGATAGAACCGGCCTGAATTTGGATATTCTGCTAAGCAGGTAAATGCACGCATCCATTGCACTTGATCCTAACAATAAAAAAAATTAGACGCTTTTTTTTTTCTTTAAAATCTGTCATACTGAAAACCTTGCAATTCTTTGACTGTGGCAGGAAGAAGGGTTTCTCACCATCCCCGGGCTGCTTGAGTCCCACCCTGTTCACTGTATAGCATATTGTCTGGCCTACACACACACACACACACACACACACACACACACGCCCCATCTTCTCTGTGTTCCCCGACCACAAATATCTCCAAGCAAAAGAGCTGACTACACAGAAAGCCAGTTTTACATAGCTAGCTCAGCACTTTGACATTTCACACCTACAATGTCTTGGTATACACACTTTGATTAAATTAAACCAAATTAAAGACATACACACCGCTCTTTAACTGACCAATTTCTAGGAGAAAATGTCTTTCTTGTTGCACTTTTTTTTTTTTTTTGGCCTGGTTTAGACACTGTGATTCATTGCTAGAACCGCTAGCTCCTTTGTATATAAAGTTTATGAAATAAACCAAAAACAGAAAGAAACATGACAATGGAATCAGTCTCTGCCAGTAAGTAGTCAAAGCTCCGTCACCTTCCAGGCCACCTTCAAAAATGACAGAGGGTAACGGGTTGAGAAGGCTGAGGCAGCTTCCTGCTGAAGAGGGTGGGTCGTATGAGTGCAACATCTGATTAGACCTATGGTTTAATGTCTGCAGACCTTCCTCGATTTCCTCATCTGAAACTTCCTGACTTATCAGCAGATGACTAAGGTTCCTTGGTGCATCAAGACATTGATTCTGAGATACTGAGAAACCTCAGGAACAAAGGAAGGAAAGGGCATTGTTCCCATCCTATTGTACGCCCAGCTGCGCTTATCAGATTAAGATGCCGAGTTCATCAATGAGGAAGAAAAGACTGACACAATTTAGAATTCACATTTGCTAAAAGAGCATTTTTCTGTTGTCCATGCGGATCGTAACAATTTCACGTACGAACTCAGCCTTGAAGAAACTATCTATAGAATGGCTTTGTCCATTTATCCACTTTCTCTCTAACAGTAAAAATAACCTTGTTGCTTTGTTATAAAACTGTATCTGAATAGAAACGGAGAAACGCGGTCCTCATCAGCCTCTAGACCAAGCCCTGGGAGAACTGATCATGGTCCTGTTCTTTTCTGTGAGCTCAGAGGTAAGAGCGCCATCTGCTGGCCAGGCTCTCTAATAGCATCTTCAAAACATCGCGAAATTTTTGCTCTAGTAACTTCCAAAGTCTACATGCTGCTTTGATGAAGACTTTGAGGATTTCAGTCATTTGATGTCCACTTTAAATGGCAAACATATCTTGTCTGGATGTTGAAAACACACAAAGCATTGTTCTGAAGAGGGGAACGTATTTGCTTTTCACACTACAATAGTGAAGGTATCAAAAGCCAACATTATTTTCTCACAATGCTCCTTAAGAAGAGGCTCAGAAGGACTGAACTGCCAACCAGAGACCGTGCATGGGTGGGACCTAGGCTCTCTGCGCATGTGTAACATAGTGTCACTTACCAAATTTCCTTAGTTTAACAGTTGCAATCTGAGTGGCCACTCCAGCTACCAAGAAGAGACTTGATACCCTAGCACCATATTCATAGGGAGGAGGTCCCCCCCTCAGTCACAGTCCTAGGGAAGGGGGATTGGGGTGAAAGCAGGAGGGAGGGAAGGATGGGAGGATGCATGGGATGGGATAGAAAATGAGATGTAATATGAATTTTTTTCAATAAAAATGTGTTTTAAAAAACATGCAAAAAAAAAAGTCCAACCCCAGATTCAAGCTTAATTCTCTGCTCCATGCAGACTACAGCCAGTGGGCTGGGCCAGCCTAAAGCACTTAACTGTGACTCTCCACCAAGAGGGCTATGACATTACCATCTTGGCCACCAGCACAGCATTTATATTCTCCTTACTACCCCCGCCTAAAAAACAACTTACATACAAACCTCTTTTTTTAAGGGCATGCTCCATGTTTCTGTATTTACTAAGAAAAGGTTTGACATAAAAGCAAATTTTTCAGTTTCTTAGTCAACTAAATCCGAGGCGATCCCAGCTGCACTGGCAGAAGGCTGCTCAGCATGACCCTAAGAAGGGATGGAAGCCAATGGACAGCTTTTATAGAGAAAGACAATCTTGTGTCCACTGTGAATTCGCATGTGCGAAGGTGCGCACGTGCCACATGCACATGTGGAGGTCAGAAGACTGCTTTCCAGAGTCAGTCTGTCCTTCCACCTTGGGTTCTAGGGATGAACTCAAGCGGTTAGACCTGGGCAATGAGTGCTTTTACCACAGAGCCATCTCCACAGTCCTTTGTTGTTGTTGATTCCTGAGAGAAGAGTCTCACCCTGCAGTGCTGGGTTGCTGAGGACTCACTCTGGAGTCCACACTGTCTTTGAACTCGTGGCTATCCTCCTGCCTCAGCCTGTCAAGTGCTGGGAGTACAGATGTGCACACCACAACCAAATTGCTATTTATGCAAAAAGTCACATAAAATTCAGCCCATTGAAAGAAAGCATTTACCTAGAGAAATACAATTGCTCCAGGACAGATGAGTTTTAACATTGCCAAGAAGCCAGGAAGTAGAGCAACACCAACCTCAGCGTGCTTGCTGACTCTGCCTAGTAAGACAATGAAAATATTATGACGGTTTGCTGATTCTTGGCCCCAAAAGTATTATTTTCTCAGAGGATCATTTGTAATATTATATGGAAAAACCAACCCTAAAGTAGTAAATCAGACAACTGGTGGGCTCTAAGTGAATTTAGGCAAAGTGTATGTTGTGGGAAGGAGTAAGCTTTGTCACAGGTGGGAGCAGTCTTGGAGGGCTTTACCCTTGGGGCACCCCATGAATACCTTGTGACAGACTGAGTGGAGTCATCCTGGGTCTGGAATTCAGGAAGCAGACCTGGGAACCCCACCTGGACTATTGTCTTTCTAGTGGACTCTCACTGGGAGAAGGAGCTGGTCCTTCCCACGTGACTGAAGGAGTTGGGGAAGAAAGAATAACAAAGTCGGCTGCAGAGAGAGCGTGCAGGGGCAGCGGACAAGCTGGATCAGCACGCAGGCCAGAGAGACACCTAAGAATCCGTCCCGTGGAACGGCTACAGGAAGGTTCACTCTTTCGTCCCTTTAACCTTTTTCCTTCTTGTATAAGCTAGTTGGGTTACATAATAAAGTTTAATTGCTAAAAAACAGAGTCAACAGTATGTGAAGGAACCAAAGCCCTCGCTGATCTTCTGCTCAAAAGATGCTGCTGCTCATGTTTCTTATGTGTAAACATGAATACAAACTTAAGTCATACTGTAAATTACTCAGTCTATGTGTTAAGCTAAAACTCTACCAATCAAGGGGTTGCTCCGGCTGACATTAGTGACACATTTCCACACCTGAAGTAACAGTCTCTGGTTCTTAAAGTTTGTGTGACTCTAGACTTGTCAAAGTATTAATGACGAGGCTGTGAAGCCCCACACCCACAAGAATGCAGGGCACCACCAATCATGAGTTTACACGAGGTTAGTGACAACAGTCAAGTTGGAGGGCCTAGGGCCCCATAAGGCACGGCACTCTTCACACTGGAGACACCACAAGTCATCCATAGTGAAAGCATTCAGTCCTGGAGATGGCTCAGATGCGTACTATATCTCAACTTAAAATACTGCCCACAGGTTATTTCCTTTGTTTTCAGGGCATTCTGGGATATATAGACCTTCTTAAGCAGTATGGGAGGTCACTCACTTGGTATTTTACAGACAGGGAAATAGCTCCTCAGTGCTCCATTGCAGAGCTTTTGACACTGAGTCTAAAAAGCCAGGCTGAGCTGTTGAAGTGGCACTACTGAATGCTGTGCTATAAACAACAGACTGTGTGATGCTCGTGTCTGCTGGGATGACAACATAACCCACAAGGCTGCTGTGCACGGCCTAGCAGGCAAGTGAAAGCGGATGGCTGCTGAGCGCAGATTCTCCCTTCACTGAGGGGTGCCAGAAGGAGTTACAAGGATAGTGACATAATCAAATTTGGTTTCTGTTTCGTTTGTTTGCTTCGTACACACACATGTCTATGTGTGCACATTTGTGTGTAGATGTGTGTATTGGTTAGGAGATATATGCATACACGCACATATGCATGAGGATTTATTAGAATGGTACACAGGCTGTGGTCCAGCTAACCCAACATTGGCTGGCTATGAACAGAAGGTCCAAGAATCCAGTAGTTTCTCATTCAATGAGGCTGGACGTCTCCGCTGGTCTTCAATAGATGCTGGAATTTCAAAGGAGAAGAAGTAGGCTTTAATGCCAGTGAAGGAATGGACTTGCTAGCAAGGCAAAGCTACTGAGGAACACAAACTTCCTTCTTCCATGCCCGTATAAGGGCTTCCAGCAGAAGGCGTGGCCTGGATTAGAGGTGTGTCTTCCTGCCTCAGGAACCTATGTTTTTTCCCAGCTCAAATGATCTGGATTAAAGGTGTGTCTTCCTACCTCAAAGATCCAGGTCAGAAAGGGATCTTTCTACTTCAAATTAAGCAAAAATCCCTCACAGATGTGCCCTCCATCTGGACACCTTTAGTTCCAGATGTAGTCAAGTTGACAACCAAGAACAGCCATCAGAGTGTGTGTGTGCACGTGGAGCCATGGCAGTGTGTGTGCACATGGAGCCATGGCAGTGTGTGTGCACGTGGAGCCATGACAGTGTGTGTGCACGTGGAGCCATGACAGTGTGTGTGCACGTGGAGCCATGACAGTGTGTGTGCACATGGAGCCATGGCAGTGTGTGTGCACGTGGAGCCATGACAGTGTGTGTGCACGTGGAGCCATGGCAGTGTGTGTGCACGTGGAGCCATGACAGTGTGTGTGCACGTGGAGCCATGACAGTGTGTGTACATGTGGAGCCATGACAGTGTGTGTACATGTGGAGCCATGACAGTGTGTGTGCACATGGAGCCATGACAGTGTGTGTGCACGTAGAGGGCAGAACACGACATATGTTGTCCCTCAGGTACTACCCACCTTTTTTTTTAATATACAGAGTTTCCACTGGCCTGACACCACCACCTAAACCAGGCTGGCTAGAAAGCCCTACAAATCCACCTGTTTCTACCTCCTTGGTGCTGGGAATACAAACTTGTGACACCACACGTGGGTGCTTTACTTTTACATTGGCTTCTAGTACCAAGGTGACAAGCACTTTATGAATGAGCCATCTCCTCAGCCTCAGACTTGGTTTTTTTTAATATGCCAAACTGGTATCACTCCCAAACTATACCTGAGATGATCTGGATGAAAAGCCCAAGACCCTAAACTGCCTTTTATCAAAATCTGGTAGTAGCACATGGGGACCAGAACCTGAGGCTGGGGGTGCAACTGTGTCGGTAGAGTGTCGGCCTTGCCTGCACAAAGCCCTGAGCTCAGTTCCCTATACCATATAACCAGGACAATAGTTATACCTGCAATCCTAATGCTTAGGAAGTAGAGGCAAGAAGACCAGAAGTTCAAATTCATCGTCAGATATGAAGAAAGATGAAGGGCCAACCTGGGATACGTGAGAGCCTGTGTGGCAGGTTGAGTGGAAATGACTCCCATAGGCTCATATGTTTGAATACTTTGACCACAGTTGATGGAACTGTTTGGGAAGGATTAGGAGGTGTGGCCTTGTTGAACCCCCCCCCCTCTCTCTCTGTGTCTGTCTGTCTGTCTGTCTGTCTCTCTGCCTCATGGTTATGTCTCATGATGTGAGCTCTAACACAATGCCTGCCTGCTGCCATGCTCCAGGATGGTTATGAATTCTAATGCTGAAACCATAAACCCCAAATGAAATGTTTTCTTTCATAAGTTGCCTTGGTTGTGGTGTTTAATCACAGCAATAGAAAAGTAATTTAGACAATCTGTCTCAAAAAAAAAAATAGTTCTTATATCAAGTCCACAATTGTGGTTTTACAGTCAGGAACAATATGCAAGAATTTTGGGTAACTTAACAAAATGCTAAGACAAATTCATATGTGGCTAATTAATTAGTAGTCAAAATCATTTCATTTGAAGAAAGATCCACATATGGAAATTACACATTTTGCTCCTTGCTGTTCTCCTGGTTGAGTGTTTTTCAGGGAGCCTACCCATACTCACAGGCTGTACCAAGCCATCTGACTTCCAACTACAAGACTGGCTTTGATGGCTTGTATTCATGCTGCACATTCTAAAATATATACTCCAACATGTTTAACCTATAAACAGAAAGTCACTGCAGGTTGTCAGCTGCAGTAAAAATGGTCGTTTCTGTGAGGAAGTGATACATAACCAATTTCTATATTGAACTCTTAGAATTTGCCATGGGTCTTACCACAAGACTGAAATTTGCTTTTTAAACACTTTATGAAGGAAGGCATTGTTGAGCAGAGTATAATAAAACAGAGGCAAAGCCTAAAGCTTGGTAACACAACAGAATATCCTAAGACCTTGAGCTAAGACTGCTAGTTCAAGGCAACAGCAGCTGCCACAGCACTGAAGCCTCCTATCAGGTGGGGAACACCCTGCTGGGAATGCTGAAGGGTTTTATAATGTGACTCCATGTCACAGACCTATCATCCAGAACTTTTGTAGACAAATCTAAAGGCTTGTGTTCTCCTGTTTGAGGTTGAGACTTGGTCAGAGTTAGGGAGTACAGCCTAGCTGGGGGCAGGGGTGAGGGTAGGACTTGAAGAAACTCAAGAAAGGATATACAGGCCATAGCCCGGCTTTCTTCACTGACTTCCATGGTGTGCGGAAGGGGCACGAAGAATAAGCTCATCTAAACACCTGTAGCGATGCTTGCTCTCCAAGGTTATAAGACAAAGTAACAAGTTACTTTGTTACTTTTCTCATTACTGTCACAAAACACCTGGCAAGAAGCAACCTAGGGAAGAAAGGTTACTGGAGTCGCAGTTTAAGAGCCAGGTGGGGACATGGTGATAGGAGAGCTGGGGGAGGGGGCGGGACAGTCATGGTGACAGGAGAGCTGGGGGGGGATGGACAGGGTGACAGGAGAGCTGGGGGAGGGGGCGGGACAGACATGGTGACCGGAGAGCTGCTGGGGGAGGGATGGACATAGCGACAGGAGAGCTGGGGGATAGGGAGGGGAGGGACATGGTGACACGAGAGCTGGGGGGGGGACAGACATGGTGACAGGAGAGCTGGGAGAGGGGGCCTGGACATGGTGACAGGAGAGCTGCGGGGGTGGGGGAGGGATGGACATGGTGACAGGAGAACAGAGAATGAGGCAGCTGCTCCTCTCCTCTCCCCTTTTACTCCGTGGGGACTCCAGCCCATTGGATAGTGGCACACACACTCAGGGTGGGTATCCCCACCTTGGGCAAGCCTCTCTAGAAATGCAGACACACTCAGGGATGTGTCTCTTATGTGATTTTAGAGGTAGTCAAGTTGACAATGAAAACTATCATTATAATATCATTTTGATATGTTCAGGATACAGCATGAACTTCTCTAGTTTATAAGGGCATTTGTGATTGATTCTATTTTGTTTTGTTGTTGTGCTGTTTTGTCTTGTTTTGTTTTGTTTTGTTTTGAGACAGGGTGTCTCTCTGTGTAGCTCTGGCTGTCCTGGAACTCACTGTGTAGACCCAGCTGGCCTCAGACTCAGAGATCAGCCTGCTTCCTGAGTGCTGGGATTAAAGGCGTGTATCACCATGCCAGGCCTCTGTGATTGATCTTCGTTGTCAGTTTGGATGGATGAAGAAATATCTAGGGGGCCTGGTGAGATGGCTCAGAGGTTAAGAGCACTGGCTGCTCTTGCAAAGATCCCGAGTTCACTTCCCAGCCCCCAGGTTGAACAGCTCACCGCCCCCTGTAGCTCACCACCACCTGTAGCTCACCGCCACCTGTAGCTCCAGCTTCAGGGGACATGATGCCCTCTTCTCACTCCCATGGCCCCAAACACAAGGACACATATCCATGCTCAGGCACATGTGCTCACACATAATTGAAACTAAAGGTTGCTTTTTGTTTGTTTCCTCATTTGTTTATGAAATGTTCCTCTCTGTGGCTTAGGGTGCTTTTATTCTATGCAAAACTGCTGAACCAGTAATACTCAAATACTGGCAAACACACATCTTAGCGAAGCGCACCTCCAACTGTTCAAGCTAATTTTTTTTAACACTGCCTTTTTCAGAGCATGGATGATATTTTTAGCCATGTTTTTCATTTGCATCATACACATAGATTGAACAGGAGGCCATGCTTTCATAATCACCCAACTCCAGATAATCACTTGCTTCGATATAAAATGCATTTCCCTTGCTGTACACACAATTGAGACTTGCTAAATTGTTCTTACAAGCCTCATCAAGCTGTCCTGTGCTACCTTCAACATTGTATATGAACTTGACCCTCAGTGACCTTGCACACTGAGAATGTATATTCCTTGTAGATAGGCTCCTGACCCTGAGAGTGCACAGAGCTGTTGCTGTTGGTCAGAGCATGCTGGTAAGTGGGCTATCTACAGTAAGGAAAACAGGTCACCTCTAGGAGTGAGTTTCCATATGTTAACTCAGTTCACAGGAATTGTGTTCCAACCTCACAGGAAGTAGCACTACAGTATACAGTATAGACTCTGAGGGTCAAGAAGATGGCTTAGCAGGGAAAGCATTTAGCACGCAAACCTGATGACCTAAATTCGAGCCCCAGAACCCACATCAAAGTGGAAGGCAAGAATTGGCTCCACTAAGCCATCCTCTGACCTTCACACATGCACCACAGCATGTGTGCATATACAATTATAATACTAATGATGACTATGATGATGATGATAAATTATTTATTATTTATTGAAAAAATTGTTGTTGTTGCTGTTGTTGTTATTATTATTTTCAAATAAACTTTGTCCCCAAAGAGGTGAGAATAAAACAAAAAACAAAAATTAAAGTCAAATGTTATGTGATAGCACAACAAATATGATATAAACAAACAAACAAACAAACCACTACAATGGTCCAGAAACAGCATCCAGATGAAAGGCAAAGGGTGTATGAATTTCCCTGAAGGGTTAGCTAGGAAAGTTTCCATGGTAAAGGGCATTTGAACCGAGTTGTGAAGACATGGGATGCTTCAGAAAGGGAGGAAAGACTTCCAATCCCAGGGGATGTACCAGCAGCCCACTGATGCAGGCACATGCAGCTCAAGGTCAGCAGGCTGAGTGCAACTGCGGATAGACATGAATGCAGCCCTGTACAAAACTGTGAGCTTGCTTAAAGCCTTGTAAGATTGTAGGGACTAGGGAGCAGCTGAGAGCACTTGCTACTCTTGCAGAGGACCTGGATTTGGCTCCCAGCACCCACATGGCAGCTCACAACCACCTGTAACTCCAGCTCCAGAGGCTCTGATGCCCTCTTCTGGTCTCTATCAAAACTTGCAAACACATGATGCCTACAATAAATAATTATTTAAATTAGACAATATATGCAGATGCTCCTAACAAATACTTGGAAAGCAGTTAAATGCCTTCCTTTCTATCAGGTAGACTGTAATTTTGTTATGATTAAACAAACTAAGGACAAAGACAGAATAGGGTTAGCCTCTAGACATTCTTCAGGGACACAGATCATCTTGGCACCATGTTTACAACTCTTAACTAGGCATGGTGAACCATGCCCCAGTATCCCAGCACTCAGGAGATGGAGAAAAACAAGGTTAAGGCCAGCCTGGTCTATATAGCAAGAAGAAAAACATAAGGAACTTGTAACATGCAATTTAGAACATGTATATAAGCACTTTAAAAAATGACAATTGAGTAAGGAATCTTAAAAAACTAGGAATCAACTGATTCTCATTGAATAGCTAAGTAGGGGGTGTTTTGAGAGCATAAGGAAAGGCAAGGACTTAACTAGTTTTCTATTCAGAAATCTGACAGTAATCTCACCATGGTGATTTGGCATCACTCACAGTATTTATTTGATCACTAAGGCGTGATAACAATATGCTGGGGATCTGGAACTTTCTGTTTTGTCCCCAGCTTTCACAATACCAACAAGTCATTAATCAATTCTGTGTCCCAACTACCTTTAAAATGGTTCTGGACAATTAAAGAGTTGTTTAAGACTGGTAACCGTGAAACATGGAAACAGAAAGAAAAAAATTTTAAATAGTTTTCAGAGCTTTGCCTAATTTTTCACTACATATTCCTTTCTTTCATGTGTCTCCAGTAAAGATCAAAATAAGAATTCATCTGCAAGACAATTTAATGATGATTTGTTGGATATTTTATTATATTAGTCACTCAAATAATAACTATGCCATGTTGAAATCATGATTATGACATAGTACCTAATATTATCACTAAAGGACACATGACAGTACCAAATATACTAAATAAAGAGTCATTTTGTGGAAGTCATTATTTTATATAAACCATCCTTTTACACAAAGCCTATCATTCAATATACAAATACTTTAAATTATTTCTCCAGTAAGATCTATTTAAATATGTACCTTCTCTTAACCAATCCATTCTGGGATGGCATGAGATACTGAGGCAGAACTTGGTGGTCCAGTCAAGGCCTTCAAGAGACCTTATTAGCAACAGGGCTAAGCTAAGCTCGTAGGAAGTGGTTTAGACTACAAGACTGATGATTAAGCATGACACAGATTCTCATTTTAAAACTGAGAACCAGTCAAGTGTTTGTTGACAGTCCCTGCCCTTCATTTCTCCTCTCTATTTTTCTTTCAGTTACCTCACAAAAAAAAAAAAAAAAAAAAAAAAAAAAAAAAAAAAAAAAAAAAAAAAAAAGGCCCTAGGAAACAAACCAGTTAGTTGTCTGCTCCATCTACAAGTCCATCCATTTCACTTCCCAGATGTGCTGGCTAATCCTGGTTGTGAATTTGACTATACCTGGAACCAACTGAAATCCAAGCAGCTGGTTGCACTTGTGAGGGCTTTTCTTTATTGGATCATTTGAAATGGGAAGCTCCACACCTGGGGTCGCCCACATGAAAGACATGGAAGATGGAAGCTTCTGACTTTTTTTCCTTGCTTGCCCTCATCCTGGCTGGCAAGGTTATCTATCCTGTTCCTGAGGCATTCCTTCTCTGGCATGAGAACTCACTTCTTCGGGATTACGACACAGACTGAAGACCAGCAGCTCTGTAGGATTCCTCTGGGACTCCAGCACCAGATTGTGACTGCTGAGACATCCAGCCTTATATTCTGAACAATTTCCAGATTCTTGGCCATTTGCCCAGGGGACAGCCCTTGTTGAACTACCTGCACCATAGCCTTTAAGCCACTCTAATAATTCCCTTTCAGTATAGAAATATTCATATCATATAGATATTATATACATAGTCATACAGAACTGACAGCAGCTCTCTGCTTTTGGAGAAGCCTGTCTAAAACACCAATATAACCTGACGAAGAATTTCTAAGGTTCAACAGCTCGTGCTATGCAAAGTCGAAGAACATCTATAAGGGAGACATACCTGGGGACAACCATTCCACAGCCAAGTGCACAACATCTCTCCCCTAGATTCTAGTATTTTCCAGACTGAGGGATTTGGGGCTTGGTCTCCAGGCAACAGCTCATCAGACTAAATAGAAAAGGCACATTTATAATGGTGACTTTTGATGGTGTGACTCTGAACTGAACAGGAGTGACTTACACAACAAAGTGCGTCCCTTCTCCGCTGCCTCCTGTAGAATATGATTATCTTCTCAAACATGCGTCTTTGTGGGGAATTTGTGAAGAATTTTCACTTCAAAATGTCACTTGAGTTGGGCTCATTTCCTAAGATCCTTGGCTTGTTTCACATACTGGCTGAGACAGACTGAAGCCACCTACGAAGAAACACTGAGTTCACAGTTTCAAGAGGGCATTCAAGGAAGGCTTGCCAAGCCTCCTGAGAACCCCAAAGAAAAGAACTAAGCTGATTTTAGCCCAACAACCCATTCTTACCAAGATAACTAGACCCTCCATTCTGTCAAACTTTAGTGTCTGTTCCTTGTGTGTCCCAGGGTTCTAAGAATTTCCCAAAGCCCTGAAATCATGTGAGAAGATCCACACACAAAAAAAAAAAGAAAGTGATTTTTTAAAAATAGAGCTTTTTACCCTTTTGTGTTCTTTCATTTGTTCCCTTACAACAACCAAAGAAATCAAGCAACGGCAGTCAGAGCCATTTTTAAACTTTTATTTTTATTTTATGCTTTTGAGCATTTTGCTTGGCGGGGAAGGGGAGGCTGCGTGTGTCTCTCTGCATATGTCTGTGTCTGTGCACACCATGTGCATGCCTGGTGCCTAAGGAATCCAAAAGAGGGCTCTGAATCCCCTGGGACTGGAGATCAGTGCCTCTATGTGGATTTGGGGAGCTGTAACTCAGCCCCCTAGAAGATCAGCCAACGTTCTTAACCATTGAGCCATCTCTCTAACCGAGAACCATTTCAAAGACAGAAAGAGTAAAACCAAGAAAGCGAGACATTTATGCCTATAAACCACCTGGTCAGAACCAGAGATCTGACCATGTCCTAAGCTATGCTTCCATGCGTCTCTGACTCCTTCCCTATCACTGTACAGCTATGATGGCTGGTTTTCATTGCCAATTGACACACTCTAGAGTCACCTGTGAAGAGGGGCTTCCATGAGTGGCTGTGAAGAACAGCTAGGCTGTGGGCATGTCTGTGAGGGATTATCTTGACTGGGTTCACTGACATGGGAAGAACGTCCACTGTGGGTGGCACCATTCACTAGGTTCTGCTGCCTTGACTTCCCCAAAGCAATAGAGTATAACATAGAATTGTGAGCCAAGTAAATCCTTTCTGTCCTAAATGCTTTTGCCAAGGCATTTTATCACAGCAACAGGAAATGAATTTAAGACAAGAGCTTCACAACAATTTATTGCTTTCTTAGCGACTAGTGTCCTCTTCCTGGCCTTCCTAAAGCAACTGTCTTGATTTCAGAGCTCAGAGCCATCCACACTGAGTGAAAACCACCCTTTACTGCTTCTTCGTCCTCACCAGCCTCCTCAGTTTCTGCTAAGTTGAAGCCTAGTCAACCCACACTGACCCTAGTGGGATTCAGATTATTTTTGGATCAGGACTGACATATTCAGGCAGCAGAGAGCCAGCAAGATGCCAAGTTCAGTCTCCACCCTGGAAATTAAGAGAAATGGGAAGCAAGCTAGCTGGTTCAGTGTCCCTTCAGATTTATAGGAAACCGAGAGAACTTGGTGAATTAGCAATGACCCCTCACCAGGAATGCTTTGCCTCAGCCCATCCTGGAACTTACTATGTGAAGCTGAGGCCATCTCCAGTTTGTCAAAAATATTGATTTCACATGATGTCCACATAGCTCAGGCCCAGCTGCCAAGACTCAGCCTAAGGGGCCCACTGGTAAGTCAATGCTACTCCCCTGGTAGTCACACGAAACAGCATGTGAGAGAGCACGTCCCCTCACAGGAGTCAGAAATCCTAGACAGCCTTGACGTCTAGGGACACTGAGAAAGTAACCAGGAAGACGTTGTGGCTACCACTGTGGCTGATACAGCGTTTGCTGTCACCACCTTCAGAAATCTTTAACCTCAGCTGCAGAGAACTCTTCACTCGATGTCATGCCCTTCTGGGACAAACAAGGTCCTATAAGTGCTCTTACAGAAAGGACTGGAAATGTTAGCACAGAGCAAGACCTAGCCCATCTTTGCAGCCTCTGGGCTAATGATTAAATCAGTTGGGTATGTTAAACTAAGTCTACATTACAATCTGATGCTGAATTCTCCACTTTTTTTCCATGATTTTACCTCAGGAAGCTCTCCCTAACAATAAATTCTTATCTCTGAAAACCCCAGGTTATCAAAATACCTCCTTCATCCAGCATGGGGCAGAAGAAGTCAAAAATATGTGTGAAAATGGATTGTAAGTAAGCTGGACCAAATGGAGAGTAAAATTTTTCTTTTCACAGTATTGCACAGGGTGATAAACCAGTAGAGAGAAACACATCAAGTCCTTCAGAATTTAAAGGAAACAAAAATCCTATGAACAAAAAATGGAACTAGCTGGTAATTGATGGAAATGACTGATGTTCTAGAGTGAAAAATACCCAAAGTCTGGGGTGCATCTCCGTGAAGAGACTTGCCTAGCACTAAGGAAAATTTAGAGCAGATTCTACACTAAAAAGCTGATGGTCACAAACCATTAATTTAAATGAGACCTTTCAGATAAGCCAGATAATTATGTTCTGGAGTCCTATCATGTTGTATTGTTTAAAACTTTGCTGATAAGAGTCAACCTGATGTTACCACAGATTGTCAATAACACATCAGGAAGAACAGGTATAAAACAAGGTTAGAGATTTACATCTCTCAATTTCAAATAATCAGAAAGACATAAAGTAATCAAGATGGTGTAGTGCGTGCTTAATATGTAGATAGAGATCAGTGGAGCCTGAAAACAAATCACACCTTCAGACTCAATTGTTTTGTTTTACGATGCTGCCGATACCATTCAACGCAGAAAGAATGAGCTCTTGGACAGATAGTGCTGGGATCACCACAGATCCACGAGCAGAAGAATAAAGTTGGACCACACATAAAAATTAACTCATAAGTATTCAAACTCTTAAATTCAGGAGTCAACACTACTAACACACTTGGGGGTGGGGGGTAAGGAGTAGAGACAAAGGGTGCCAGTGGCTTTGCTCAGCAGTGAAGTGGCAGGACACTTGCCTGGCACGTGTGAGGACCTGGGTCAAGCTCCATCCCTGAAGGTGCAGGTGGGAAACAGAAACAACATATGATGATCTTGGATTGGCTATGACTTCTCAACTGTGAATCCAAGCACAGAAACAACAAGAGAAAGTAGATGTCACAACAATGAGAAGCTTCAGTGATTACCAAAGAGCATTGAAACACAAATCATAGAATGGAAGAAAAGATTTTCAGCCACATAATCAATAAAGGCTTAGTTAACCAAAGAAGTCATACAGCTCAACAATAAAAAGACAAATAAGCCAAGTGAAAAGATGGGAGGAGGACCCCCCCAAGAGACCTTCATCAAAGAGCTTCATCTTGCTGCAATGGATGACAAGAATATGGTACTCACCACTAGTTATTATGGTAATGCAAATCAAGACCACAGTGTGATATTCTCAGCACCCGGTCGGACAGCCATAGTCAAAATAATAAGCAAGTGTTGGCTGTGACTCTGAGAAGTGGGAATGCTACCATGCTGTTTGGAACATGAAACCATGCTGCTGCTTTAGAAGCACTAAGGAATGGGCGTCTGGGAAGGTAACTAGGTCAGTAAGGTGCTTGCCACATGTCTTGATTTCTTTTCCTGATGCTGAGATAAAATACTCTGACAAAGCAACTTAAGAAAGTGTTTATCCTGGGTCACAGTTCAAGGGTACAGCGATGAAGTCAAGCCTGAAGGAGCTTGAAGCAACTGGTCATGCCTTATTCACAGTCAGAAAGCAGAGAGTGATGAATACATGCTCAGTTCATTTTCTCTATTCTATAGAGTCACGGTTCCTCACCTACAAAATGGTTCCTGCCATAGTTAAGATGGGTCTTCCCACATCAGTTAACACAATCAAGATAATTCTCCCACAGGCATGCCCTGAGGCTCATCTCCCGGATGAGTCTAGATTTTGTCAAATTGATAATTATGGTAATTATCATAACTCCACTCTTTGTCAATTTGATCCCCAAATAAGCCACGTTTGAGTCATAACCTTCCACTCCTTGTTCTCCTTAGGCTCATGACTGTCTTATAATATGATTTATATTTAGTTTGCATTCAGTATAGAGTCCCCAGAATCATGAACAGTTCCAACACTTTAAAAGTTCAAAGTATAACAAAATGCAGCATCCATTCATGCTAAAAGTCCTGGAGATAGCAGGGATACAAGGCACATACATAGACATAATAGAAGCAGGCCTATAGCCAACACCAAACTAAATGGAGAGAAACTTAAACCAATTCCAGTGAAATCAGGGACAAGATAAGGCTGTCCACTCTCTCCATATCTCCTCAATATGGTACTTGAAGTCCTAGCTAGAGCAATAAGACAACTAAAGGAAATCAAGGAGATACAAATCAGAAAGAAAGAAGTCAAAGTAACACTATTTTCAGATGATATGATAGTATACATAAGTCACCCCAAAAATGCTATCAAGGAACTCCTACAGCTGATAAACACCTTCAGCAAAGTGGCTGTATACAAAATCAACTCAAAAAAAATCAGTAGCCCTCCTGTATAAAATGACAAACAGGCTGAGAAAGAAGCTAGGGAAACTCCACCCCCTTCACAATAGCCATAATAATATACCATATTTTGGTGTAACTCTAACAAAGAAAGTGAAATATTTGTATGAAAAAAACTTAAATCTCTAAAGAAAGTATTTGAAGAAGATTTCAGAAGATGGAAATATTTCCACGTTTGTGGGTCAGGAGAATCAACATAGTAAAAATGGCCATCTCACCAAAAGCAATCTACAGACTCAATGCAAGTCCCATCAAAACACCCATACAATTCTTTACCAACCTTGAAAGATCAATTCTCAACTTCATATAGAAAAACAAAAAACCCAGAAGAGCTAAAATTATCCTGTACAATAAAAGATCTTCTGGAGGAATCACCATCCCAGATCTTAAGCTGTACTATAGAGCAACCATAATAAAAAAATAAAATAAAAAACCAGCATGGTACTGGCATGGAAATAGGCTGGTTAATCATTGGAATCAAATTGAAGACCCAGAAATAAACCCACACACCTATGGACACTTGATTTTTGACAAAGAAGCCAAATTTATACAATGGAAAAAAGATAGCATCTTCAACAAATGATGTTGGTCTAACTGGATGTCTACATATAGAAAAATAAAAATATAGCCAATGGTCAGAACAATCTCCACACTTGAGTGGAGAGTGGGATATGACTTTCTCATGTACTCTGGTGCCTCACATTTGACCATGTCCCCTGGAGGGGGAGACCTGGTGGGACTCAGAGGAAGGACAGCAGGTTACCGAGAAGAGACTTGATACCCTATGAGCATATACAGGGAGAGGTAATCCCCCTCAGGAACAGTCATAGGGGAGGGGAATAAGGGGAAAAGGGGAGAGAGGGAAGAATGGGAGGACACAAGGGATGGGATAACTATTGAGATGTAACAAGAATAAATTAATAATAAAAAAATTTTAAAAAAAGAAAAATAAAAATAAATCTTTATCTATCGCCCTGCATGAAACTGAAGTCCAAATGGATTAAAGACCTCAACATAAAGCCAGACACACTAAATCTGCTAGAAGAAAAAGTGGGGAAGAGCCTTGAGCTCATTGGCACAAGAAACAACTTCCTGAACAGAACACCAACAGCTCGGGCCCTAAGATCAACCATTAATAAATGGGACCTTATGAAACTGAAAAGCTTCTGTAAGGTGAAGAACACTGTCAACAGAACAAAATGGCAGCCTATAGACTGGAAGAAGATCTTCACCAACTCTACATCTGGCAAAGGGCTGAGGTAACCCAGACCCAGAAAGACACGCATGGTATATACTCACTCATAAGCAGCTATTAGCCACATAATACAGGATAAATACACTACAATACAGAGACTGAAACTTCAAGCAAGGACCATGTATGATGTGGACCTAGACCCTCTGCTCAGATGTAGTAGCACAGTCTCCTTGTGGGTCCCACAACGTGAAGAGTAGGGACTACTTCAGACATGCACTCTGACCACCAAACTTTGATCACTTCTCCCTGCCAGGGCAGCCTCGCCAGGCTAGAGGAAGAGGTTACAAGTAGAACAGATGAGACCTGATAGGCTGAGGTCAGATGTTAAGGGAGGAGGGCTCCCCTTTCTGAGGACCAGGGAAAGGAGGGAGGGAGGGAGGGAGGGAGGGAGGGAGGGAGGGAGGGAGGGAGGGAGGGAGATGGACGGGGGAGGGGCAATTAGGAGGGGATGAAAGAGGGAGATACAATCGGGATGTAAAGAATTTAAACTGCAGAACAAGTAGGTAACTTATATTGCTAATCCCACTATATGAAAATAGCTCTGACACTGGCTGAGACATGAATGTCTAGGCATATACAATGTTTCTTGGCTACAGAACCCCCTATGAATTATTACTAGATGCCATTCTTCGTATGGCATGAATGAAGATTTACAGATGTCTTTTTTTTTTCTGCTCACACGAAGAGCAGAAAACCAGCCTTAATTTTTCTGTACATCATGCATACCTTATACATTCATAATTTTAGGGCTGCATAATGCTTGTGAGAAATTATGTTTTCAGAACAAAAGAACCAGACACTGACACTGAATCAGAGCTGACAGGATTCATTCCTCTCAGCATGCTGGACACTGACATCCTGCATCTTTCATGTTCCAGAACTAAGTGCTTCAGTTGCTGTTCCTCGTCAAAACAGGACAGCTCCCAGGACACCTTCGAAGAAAGCTTCCAATCCCAATTGGTCCAGCATTTCAGACTGTCCCACACAAGACTCTAATCAAGCCTAGAATTTCTCAACATTTAGAAACTGGACCACAAATGCTATTCCTATCTTGTTTAGCCATTTCCCCAATTTTATTTGGGTCCCTACAAAGGTATCATTCATCCCAAATCAGCCGGAAGAAATCTTAAGAGAATGACACTCCATTTCCTTTAAGGGGGTTGGATAGGTTTTTGGTTGCTTTCCTGGGCTGTAGAGGGTTATTTTCAACGGGAGTTCGTTACAAGTTATTACTGGTCTTATTTAGAGAGAAAACAAGGTTAGACTTAGGGATGTCTCTCTTTTCCTTTATCTTCCATTCTTATGTTTGGAGATAGGGGTTGAAAAGAAAAAAGGGGGAATCTAGAAATATATAATAAGGAAGATAGAACAAAAAGTAGCTTAGTGAATCTACTCTTCAACTTAGTGCCTCAATTGTCACTCACCACCCAGCTCAGTTGTTCTTCCTTATCCCACTCTTGATCATTCAGGCCTTCAGACTACACGGGGCCAGTAAAACAGCTCAGCAGATAAAGGGACTTGCTGCCAAGCTTAATGACCCATGTTCAATCCTTGGGCCCCACAAGGAGAGAATCAGTTTCTACAAGTTTTCCTCTGACCTACACACACAGACACACAGACACACACAGACACGCGCACACACACACACACACACACACACACACACACACACACACACACACACTTTTTTTTGAAGTGCCACATAGATGATGCAGCCAGGATGAAGCATGGCCTCTAGGACCACAGCTGCATCAGCTCCTATGGCTGACACTGAGAAAACATTTTCCTAGACAGTTGCTTTTTGAGAAGCAAAGAACCCTTAAGCCTATGCTTTTTTCCTTTGAATAAATCTGGAGCATCACAGTAAGGAGCTCACACTTAAGTCACACTGCACAAGCATGAGGACTTGAATCTGATCCCCTAGAACCAGAATAAAAGCTTGGGGCATCATGTGCCTGTAATCCCAATAACAAAGAGGCAGAGACAGGAGATGAGTGGGGTTGGCCGGGCATCCAGTCTGGCCAAACCTGTGAGCTCTGCATGGGGTGTATGACTTACGATCCTGGCAGTGCCTTTACATGCAGATAGCTGCTTCTCAGCTTAGAAAGTAATGGCCCATGTGGGCTTGTCAGGACTCCCGAGGTCAACAGTAAAAGGAACCATAGTGCTTCAAAAAGATGATAAAGTAGCCGGGCGTGGTGGCGCACACCTTTAATCTCAGCACTCGGGAGGCAGAGGCAGGTGGAGCGCTGTGAGTGCGAGGCTAGCCTGGTCTACAAAGCGAGGTTAGGAGAGCCAAGGCTGCACAGAGAAACCCTGTCTCGAAAAAACAAAAAACAAAAAAGATGATAAAGTAAACAGTAAGTTGCACAACCCAACACATAACTACAGAAAGACTAGAGTACCACTCCATTTGCTAAGAAGACAATTGTGCTCATACAAGTGGCCCAGCGTCACTGAGGAGCTTACCGGTGCCATGCATCCAGAGCCCCAAGTGACAGCATAGAACACTGTTATAAAACTAGCAATGAAATGATACAATCCCCAAATCACACAAGTGTTGGAAGATATTTGATCCCTTTGTGAACCCTGAGATCGTGAACTGTAACAACTTGTGTTTTGTTTGGCATGGTTGAGCCCTAACACACACCTTACTCAAAATACTTTCTGTTTATTTTTAAAGGAAGATTAAGGTGTGCTTCAGCTAACCTTAGCACACACCTTTAATCCAAGAGCTTTCTGTACACAGGATTTAATAAAATTAACCCTAGGTCAATAAGCAGAGCAAGAAACCAGCTGACAGAGATTAAAGAATAGTGGGGACATTTGAGTTGAAGGGTATTTAAGACAGTATGGATAAAAAAAGGGGGGGCTTAGGCTTTTGAGCTTTAAGCTAACAAGCCTTTGGCCTTGGGGTTTGTTTTTTTTTTTTTTTTTTTTTTTTTTTTTTTTTTTTTTTGGCTTTTTCCTCCTGGACTGACAGCTGAGCTAGTGAGATTTTGGGACTCTTTTTCTCTGAGACATAAGCAAAGTAGGAAGGTCAGCTGAGTGCTTTCTCTGCCTCTCTGAGGTAGTAGGTTTTTACCCCAGTATCAGGCTCCCTAGTCTTCTTTGGTAAAGTCAAACGGTTGGGATTTTCATTTCTTTAAAACAACACACAAGCCACCTTCTCCATCAAAGGTAAGTAAGGTGATTGTCACAAGTAGTGGAAAGACACAGTAGTTAGAAAGACACAGAGCTAAAGACACAATTATTAAGACATGCATCCTTTGGAGTATATGGAAACCCAACAAGATCCTATGCAACCAATATAAGATGAAGGATCAGGAGACTGAGGGTGCCTGCCAAGAGACACAACCCCTTGTCCCTTGTCCACTCCCTGAAGTGGAGGTTGGGTTTCCAGAAGGACCCCAAAACAAAGACAAAAGATGAAGATTTCTTTAGTCCATCCCCAAACAGGCTTCAGCCACTAGCTTGAGTAGTTGTGTGTTAAAGCATTCTGAGGATCATAGGATGGCGTGTGAGGTGACACTGGGACCTGGGGAGTCACTGCTGCCATTGTCTGTTAGAGGATGGCCTCTGGAAATAGGTAATGGGTAGTCTTCATCCATGCTCTGAGGGCATACTGTGTGTACTGATCATTTTCCTAGCCGTCAAAGGTACACCTAAACAAATCCACTAGGGTGTTGGAAAAGCCCAGCCACACCCTTAGCCTCAAAAGTGAGTGCAACTACAATGAGAACAGAAATGAGGCTCTGAAACTGCCTTCCTCGCCCTTTGTCCAGAAAAAGTGATTATGACTCTCCGGGAGAATGGTAAGGATCAGTGCACTGTATGGACCTGCAGCCTCAACCCAGTAAGATGGCCCAGCCAACAGACACTGGCCACCAAGCCTCATGACCTGAGTTTGCTCTGCAGCTCCTCCCACCAGTGTCAGCCCCCCTTCCTCACAAGAAACAACCAAGCAATTGGTAGAAATCCCTACTGAAAGAGGCACATAGAGGTTTGGCTTCTGTGCCCACAGGGTATCAGTCAGTAATGCAGTAGGAAGTTTTTCACACTGTCTGACCCTCAGGAGAGAATTCCACGTAACTCACCACCAGCCAAGAGAGCCTTTACAGCAGAGCACAGTCAGCGGTGGGAGCCACCATGGCAACCACAGCACATCACTCCAAGGCTGCCAGCCAATCATCAATAAACAGGCTGTTAAAGATGCAGCTGAGCTTCCCAGAGATGGTACTGGGAGCATGGGCCGCCATGTGTGAGAACACCCTCAGTGTTTCAAGTCATCGGCTTGCACATCACACTCTCTTCCCAAGAGGCAGAGAGGTGCGGGTCTTGTAATGAAGAGTCAATGTAGAAAGTCATTCCATTTACACTCATGTGGTGACCCTCTCATGGAAGTGGCAGTTCCCAGACTTGCAAATTGGTGTCTATATACTTAGGGTTCCTGGCTCCCAAGAGACCCAGAAATTTTCAATTTATGGTTGGTACCTAAACACTTGTAATCTTTGTACCAAAGGAGAGTTGGGTGGAAAAGATGATCTGCAAGATGGCTCAGTGGGAGAAGGTGTATGATGCCGAGCCTGACAATGCAGTTTAATCCCTGGAGCCCACACGCTACAAGCAGAGGACTGATGCCTGCAAGTCCGCTGACCTCCAAAGTTGTGGCATGCTCTCAATAAAACGAATAAATAAATGTTTATAACTGTAGAGAGGGGGAAGGGAAGTGAGGGGGGATGATCCTGAGTAGAACAGTTAACACTGACCATCAGGATGAGCAAGGACAGACAGGAAGCACTACATTACATACCCCAGAGACCCACCCAAGCATGTCTGAACCTTCTTTATCCCAAATTAGAAAGTAGATTGATGGGCTGGAGAGATGGCTCAATGGTTAAGAGCACTGTCTGCTCTTCCAGAGGTCCTGAGTTCAATTCCCAGCAACCACATGGGATCTGGTGCTCTCTTCTGGTGTACAGGCATACATGTAGGCATAACATTGTATATATAATAAATAAATAAATCTTTGGTTTAAAAAAAAAAAAAAAGAAAGTAGATTGATGACTACAGGAGCTATAGACTAAAAGAGGCATGGAAAGGTCTAGGTACCCACACCAAAGTAAAGCCATTTAGGCCAAAAGTAGAAGCTGAGGGTCAGAGGGCAACACAGATAAGAAAAGAATTGGTGATTGACTGCCACCCAAGCAGAGATTACTACTATATCAGGGACCCAGTTCACGCAGCTGGCTTGCCTCTCACAAGCTCCCTCACTAGAAGGCAGTTCAGGACGCTCTTCTCTTGGAAGTTACACAAGGAGTGAAGCAGTTGTTAAGCACAGAACCCCATCCCTTCAAGACTGCACACTCATCTCTCCCGCTGCCAAAGTGTTATCAGCAAGCAATCCACCATCAGAACTTTCTAGAAACTGACACTGGCTGAGGAAAGCCTCCTGACACACCACCAGCTTCTCTCATCATTTCACCAGAAGCCGCCCACATTGATGACAGCATTTTAACAGCCTGATCCCTCACCTCGAGCAATCAACCAAGCATGGACCCTACCCCCTGGCATTTGATAAGATTGACTAACAGCTAGTAATGTCTTTCTGCTCTGTGCTGCATCCTTCTCCTTCCTCTGAGGTGTTCATACTGAGCCCACTGCCTTGAGAACTTCAGGCTTTCATACTTCTACCTCAGAATTTGATATCTGCAAGACCAACCCATTACTGCTTCTAATTGTACCAAAACACAGAACAATTCCAGATGACCTTGCATTTTGTCTTGTCCATAAATCTATTGAGCTCATCTCCTGAATTTCACTAAATCGTCTTCTAATCATCTCTAAAGTGTTGTCAAACAGCCTCAGTGACTCCTAGGGAAGGGTTCCTATGTGTTAGGTCTCCCGAGCAGGCTGCTGCTCTCTTCAGTGTGAATAGATGACCTCACCGCGAGAAACCAAGCTGACTGTTATTTCCTTTAATCTCCTCCTTTCTTCCTTTCTTGGAAACAGCCTCTCTGCAGCAGGGTTACTCCTCAGCCCTTGGCTCTCAACCTCATGGCTTCCCAGCTTCTCCTCAACAGTATTTTATCAGCCTTAATCTTCTGTCTGAAGGTTTCCTTTCTTTTACGTTATTGACATCTAAAATAGCACTCCACCAAAACCTTAACCTCTCTATACTAAGATTCTTTCCTATTAGTCTATAAATACCATTCCTGTTTTGTTTTGGTTTTTTTTTTTTTTTTAAAGAAAGGAAGGAAAAACAGAACCTTGACCCCTGAGGTCTGATTGCTATGTTCTTGACAAGCACGTTTGCCCCCCGTTCTTTACCACTTAACAGTGCCTAGAACAACCACTATATTTGTTTCATTTGAGGCCAAGGATTTTTTTTTCAAGTTTCATAATTTTGCCCCTCATAATCTTGGCCCTTCAACTCTCCGCCATTCCTGCCTACCCTCTCCACAAACCTCTCTTCCTGATTTATGTGTATGTTTCGTGACACCGAGATAAACCAAGGCCGCCTGTGTTACCCTGGAATGGGAACTCTCCCCCTTGGAGCCTAGTGGGCTCGGCAGAGGGTGCACAAGTGAAGACAGTCATTTCCCCTTTCCCAGAATGTGTCAACAACCAGTAATACAGACAAAACTTCCTTGATGGGTTGTTGATAGGGCCAGTTTTGCTTGCCTTGGTTAACTACAATCCACATTCTAGTTGTTTCTCTCTCATAGTCAGAGAGTATAGTCTGTTATGACCAACCTGGAAGGCATAGCGGCAAAAGCACAGGCACCTGGTCGCATGCACTCAAAGCGAGGAGACAGACAGAGGTGAGTGCTGGTGTTTAGCTCACTTCTTTTTATTCAGCCTGGGACATCAGCTCATAGACTGGTCTTCTCACCTCATTTACCACATCCTAAAAGCTCCTCTCACAGGCATGCCAAGACGTTTGGCTCCTACGTAACTGTAGATCCTGCCAAGTCGACAGTCATTACTTCCCCATCACAAACGAAATGGATAGCAATCAAATGGAAGAAGATGGGTTGAGGAGGATTTGATTTGGGGGGTTATCACTTCACCTCACAGTCCGATGAGATGTTCACAGACATCCAAGTGATGGATGTCATGTGAGCAGTTGGAAATGTGACAAAAGCACATGAGCCATCAACACAGGTCCAGAGTTGACCGTCACAGCAATACGGCAAAGCCACAAAAGGTGAGAAACGAAGACAACCTGACAGCGTTTTGAGAAGAGAATCAGAAGGCAGTGCTTCGGTCTTCTTATATACAAAGTTACTTATTGCATTGTGTATTTCTTACCCATTCTAAGACTATAAAATCATACAAGAAGGATTTGTCTCTATCAGCTCAATATCACAAGCACATAGGGCAGTGCCTGGCTTGTATCGCATACAATAAGCACTTAGAAATCAATGAGGAATGGCTTGGTGGTTAAAGAGCACTGGTTGATCTTCAAGAGGATGGAGGTTCAATTGCCAGCAAGTCATAACCACCTGTGACTCCAGTTACAGGGGACCTGATGCTGTCTTCTGGACTCTGAGGGTACCTGCACTCACACATATACATGAATGCAGATACATGCACGTACACATAATTTAAAATAATTTTTATTACCATGATGATATATCTTTCCCAAAATGGTTCTTCCCCAACAGATGTTTTTAAGTTCTCATGTCCATTCGCATCATATAAAGATCAGAACTTTTAGGGGTAACCCAGGAGGTTAAACGCTGAGCTGCTTTGGGGAGACAAAGTAAGAACACTCAATTCTGTAAATGGTACAGCTCTCAATATATAAATTCTCACTTAAGATGTCTATGAAGTGATTTTCCCTTTTGTGTCTATGAAATGAAAACTGTATGTCTTCTTTGAAAATTTTATTAAGGGAAGCCATTCATAAAAAGATTCAATTAAGTATATGAAACTTTGCCCACTGGGGCCTGTACTGCTCTTCTCTAAGACAGTATAAGCCTATTTTTGTTCTAAGCTCATTCTCTGGAGCAAAATTGAAAAGACTGAATTTTATTAAGAAAAATAACTGTATTCTCACAATTAGAGTCTCAGGGTCCTGTGGGAACTTTTCAGGGCATAGGCTGAGAAAGAAGCTGCTCATGTACTTGTTCTGTCTCTCTGTGTCTGTCTGTCTGCCTGTCTGTCTGTCTGCCTGTCTGTCTGTCTCTGTCTGTCTGTCTGTCTGTCTCTCTCTCTCTCTCTCACACACACACACACACACACACACACACTGAGCTTCATATATTCTCCCTTTTGTTTGAGATGAACCAAAGTGGTTTAGTAATTGTTTTCATTTACTTTTTGAAATTTTCATACATGTATACAGTGCATTTTGGTCACGTCCATCCATCACTACCTCACTCCAATTCCCTACAGTGCCCCTGACCATGTCACCCTACCAACTTACAGGACAGTCCCACAACCACACATTTTTGACAACATATTCAGAAAAGATCTTGCCCTGGTCCATGGCTGATCCACTACAAATGGTAGCTACAGCCTCGTGCCATCATTAAGCAATCCCATACGGCCTCCTGCCCCTCTGAAGACATAAACTCCCCAGCTGTGTTAGCATCCTAGACTCCTCTCAACAGTTTTTCTGCATAGAAATCCCGATTGTTGAGTGGCCTCAAGTGACAGGATCTCCCAAGAACTTCAGAGGGTGATCTGCGTGGTCTGTACTTTGTGAAATACAAAATTTTGTATTGGTTATGGGATCTCATAATGTTTGCCTACATGTCCATGAGTTACTAGACATGTTTGACCCTGCAAGAAGCAACCATTAGCACTGTGAAAAGGCAAGTTCCTTTACTCATTCCCTTTACACAGCACTTGCTATGTGCCCTTGCATCCTGTCAATACATGCCAAAAATACACACAGTAGAAATAGGACAGTTTGGGTTTATCTATAAATACCTTTTTCCTTGGTAATTGTTTGTTAGGACTGAGCTATGGACAGGCTTCATCAGATTGTTGATTCTGTCTGGTGATAGTGGAGGCTGGCAGATTCTCTGAGTCCAAGGCTAGCCTGGTCTCCAAAGTCAGTTCTAGGCCATCCAAGACTACTCAGAGAAACCCTCAAAAAAAAAGCAAACAAGCCAGGTGTGGTGGTGCACGCCTTTAATCCCAGCACTTGGGAGGCAGAGGCAGGTGGATCACTGGGAGTTCGAGGCCAGCCTGGTCTACAAAGCAAGCCCAGGACAACTAAGGCTACACAGAGAAACCCTGTCCGGAAAAACAAAAAAAAAAAAAAAAAAAAAGCAAACAAGAAAGGAATGAATTGCTGATGTGTCTTCCTATTGGTCCACAACTTTAGAGACCAACATTCAAGAAAGCCTAGAGAAGCCAGGCATAGTGGCTTATGCCTATAATCCATTCCTGAGGAGGCTGAGGCAGGAGGATCACTGTGGCTTCAAGACCAATGTGAGCTACAACATAAGTTCAGAAAGCCGACTCTAAAATGTAGGAAAGCAACTTAACAGAACAAGAACCTCTTCGGAAGATCCTGACGCACATCCTGAGTTTAAAAACTAACAAAAAGACAAGTGCCATGTATTTTCTCTCATGCATCGAAGCTTTAAAAACAATGAGTCAGGGCGCTGGTGAGATGGCTCAGCAGTTAAGAGCACTGTTCTTCTCCCACAGGACCAGAGTTCAATACCTAGCAACCACATGGCAGCTCACAACCATCTGTAACTCCAGTTCCAGGGGACTGATTCAACATCCTCTTCCGGCCTTCATGGACACCAGGCATGCACATGGTACACAGACAGACATCCAGGCAAAAAAACACACAAACACATGCAATAAAAATGAGTAAATCTAAAAAAAGAAAATAAAAAATAGCTTAACAGGAAGGCTGAGTATTAAGGAGTAGGAAGGGGCCGTGGAGAAAGTATATGATAGAAGAAGGTGGCTGCATCTTTAGCCCTCTTTTTAACTTCATACTTTGAGACAGAGTAACACTAAATTATCCAGGCTGGTCTTGAACTTAGAACCCTCTTGCCTCAGCTGAGATTACAGGTCAGCACCATCCTCTGGTATTATAATTTTCACTCTATAGCAAATAGCAAGGAGGTAAGGATAAACGGCATCTGCATTTATACTGGGTGACCGCTTTAATGGCATCCAAAACGGCTCCCAGGTCTGTGGATGCTGTGAGTGCTCATTGCATGGTTCAGCTCATCATCTTGTACTCACTACGCAGGCCGTGGTGTCCACTCTAATACCACATGAAGGTCCCTCTGAGGCTCCCCACTGCTTCAGGTTGGATTTACGTGATGAGCACATCCTGGGGTGTGGCTACAACTGTGGCATGAAGCCAGGAAACAGGAGAGAGCACCCTGAGAAATGGCTGAGACACCACCTCAAAGACAACCTCTGGTGACTCAAGTCTCTCTGAGGCCAGGGTGTTTTTAAAGAATTGGGTGGTGGGTTGGAGAGATGGCTCAGTGGTTAAGAGCACTGACTGCTCTTCCAAAGGTCATGAGTTCAATTCCCAGCAACCACATGGTGGCTCACAACCATCTATAATGTGGTCTGATGCCCTCTTCTGGCCTCCAGAGGTACAAGCAGGCAGAGCAATGTATTCGTAATAAATAAACAAATAAATAAATAAACTTTAAGAATTAGGTGGCACCTCTGAGGCTGGCTCAGTGGGTAAGGACACTTGCTGTTCAATCCTGGGGACCCACGTGGTGAAAGGAAAGAACCAACTTCTACAAGTTGTCCTCTGACCTCTGCATGTATGCTGTGGCATGGACACATACACACTCACACAAAACAAATAATTTTTTTAAAGCGTTGCTTAAAGGTAGGAAGAGGGATTTGGGTCTTCCTTGCGGGCCTCAACTTGTCACTGGATAAAGGGCTGTACATGTCAGAGTGGTTTTCTTCACAGGAAACAGCCGCCAGAGAACAAATGCCTCAGTCCTAGATGGAGCCATAGGGTCCTCACCTCACCCATCTTCAGAAGATGGAAAGGTGGCAAGAGCTCGGCCCCAGCATCTCTCAGCAGGGAGCCTCGGTTTATAAGTTGCCAAAGAAGCACATCACCCGTCCTGATGCCTCCCGTCCCAAGCACGAGATGTTTGCAGAATGAGTCACCATCAGAATGAAACGAGAATTTCCATGTGGAATTGTCTCTAGTCCCTTAAATGGCATTTCTTGGGGCCTCTGTCTACAGTTTTGATTAATCAAAATAAATTGTCCAAAAACAACTAGCCATTTTGTGTGTTTAAATGATTGTAATCAGTGTGCGTATTTCTCCCTTAGCAATGTCTTCTTTGGAAAGACCAAAAAGACTTTCTGATTCCATAACAATCACACCCACAGCTCCTTCCCAGAGAGTTATAATAAGCACTGGCCGGGTCATTCCCTGAGGAAGCAGGAAATGTTACCCTCTTCTCTCAATTGTCTGAATTAATAGATCAGACACATCCAACAGGTGAGATGCCATCTTACACCCCCCCCCCCCCCCCCCCCGCAAGTCAGCCGGGGACATCATCTGCCTAAGATTGCATCCAGTGGCATAGTATAAAGTTGGCATGCCCTTGGAGTCAAATCCTTGCCTTATTTCTCCTGTTGCTTTCCACTTCTGACACCGGACCTTTCACCGTGTCTCACAGCCCCACTACCTTGACTATTAAAATAGGTATGACATCATCTCCATTCCAAGGAATCAAACAAATGACACAGAGAGATGTGACCCATGTACTGGGGTCCTTCATAATCAACACACATACAACTCAAGGCAAACATATTTTTTATATGTGTAGAGTGTGTGCGTGTGTGTGTGTGAGAGAGAGAGAGAGAGAGATCAGGCACCCACAGAGGCTAAAAGAGAGCATCAGATCAGATCCCCTAGAATTGTAGTTACAGGCAGTTGTGAGACACCTGATGTGGGTGCTGGGAACTGAACCCAGGTTCTCTGGAAAGACAAGAAGAACTCTTCAAGTTGTGAGCCATCTTTTCAGGCCAAAGCATTTTATTAAATCTGTGGTTTGGACACATCACAGTGTGTGTGTGTGTGTGTGTGTGTGTGTGTGTGTGTGTGTGTGTGTGTGTGTGTGTGTTGTGCTTGTGATGACTAAAACACCTTCTTGGGTCCCAGACACTGTGGTAAATGCTGTTATTCTCCCAACAGCTCTACCAAGATCTATATGATCTTAGATGGAGACATCCCAGTGGGCACACAAATTCAAGCAGAGCCTTTTGTGCCTCTCACTCTGGTCCCCTGCTCTTTTTTGAAACAGCCCAAGAACCAGCCGTAAGAGAGAAAGAACATTTTCTCTATAATCTTATGGGTTTTTTTTTTCATTGCTTATAAATTACTGTGCGTTTTTCCCCTTAAGACAGAATCTCATGCATCCCAGGCTAGCCATGAGCCAATGCACGTATGTACATTGGTGTCCCTATGTAGCCAAAGCTGACTACAAACTCTTGAGCCTCTTGGTCCTACTGCCCAAGTGCTGGGATCAAGGAAGGCATCATCACACCCACCTTCTAGCTGATATTCTTACTACTCTCCAGCTTAATTGATGACTTCGTGTGTGTGTGTGTGTGTGTGTGTGTGCGCGCATGTGTGTGTATGTGTGTGTACGTGTGTGTGAATGTGTGTGTACGTGTGTGTGTGCATGTGTGTACGTGTGTGTGCGTGCATGCGTGTGTGTGTGTGTGCGCGCGCGCGCGCTCACAGGCATGAGGTACTAAGATTTATCTAAAAGTGCTTCAGAAAAGTTACCCAGTGGTTTCCACTGACGGTGATTTTCTACTCCCAAGTACACCCTGCTATGTTCCTTTAGGGTATGTAGGAGAATGTTAGAGGCAGCATTGTTGGTATATCAGAGAGAGCAGTGTGGACTTTATTTGTAATATTCCATTGCAGACAATAATGAGGAGGAAGAAAGAACTGCTTCCTACAAGAGGAATAAATCCCACAAATGTAACGGAGAGCTAGGTCTGTGGAGCCCCCAGGTCTGTGCAACAACAACACCACCACCACTCAAGTAACAGAGAGGACCTCGTCTATGGTGGCATTTAAACCAACTGCAGAAACAAGCACAGTTATTCTTGGTTTTAAGTAAAGATACTAGTTACACCGAAGGCTGCCATGGCAGGAGGGTTGCCCAGGTCTAATAAGAGAGTCTGTCTCATGATCACATACAAGTGGTGGCAATTTTAGGGACTGATTGAGCTAGGCCCTGCAGGCTACACCTTAGCATGTCAGCCCTTTTTCTTTTTTTTTTTAATTTCCCAACTGTTTCACAAACAAAATACTGATTTTTCTTCATGCACTATAGCTAAGCTGTTGGCCTTTCACCAGCACACATCCTCAGCTGTGCTCCTATGGAGGCTGCCTTAGCCCAAAGCTTAGCCCACTGGTTGGTCCCGTCCCATGATTCCTGGCTTCCCTGGCTTCAGCCTTCTTCCCACTCATGGCTCTGACTGATGAGACCAGATTTTACTGCATTTCAAAAATTCATTTTCCATGTCTTATTAGCTTTTCCCGATTGTAGCCCCCTCCCTCCTCTCCTCCCAGTGCCACCTCCCTCCCTTTTCCCCCATCCCCCTATCGTTTTCAATTTCTTAACTCCAATGGGAACCGGAGCACAACTGCAGGAAGGCAGTTTGCCATCCAAGCCTAAAACTAGGGCGGATGCACACAAATCCTTCTTTTAAACATTCACCTGGTGTCCCTGTGGCCCCAACATTCTGTTTTCACTGCACACTGAACTTCACTGGATAAGGTTAGCGCTCTGCTAAGGTTGTATTCTTACCACAAACTGGAGGGCTTGATATTTACCCTCTTACTCTCTGCAGTTCGCTTTCAAGGTCAAAAACAATATTAATTCAAGCTCATATTCTATTAAATGATTTGGTGACCTTCCAAATCCTCTCTAGTCTCAACTACAACTGTTTCCCAGCTTTGATTAGTCTGGCCCATCAGAACCATAGCAACTAGGAACGACCCCACACTACAGAGAGACAAGCTAATAATGGTGGCTTTTCCAAAGGCCAGAAATAAAGTAATCCTTGATGCAAAAGTAGCAATATAAATTCTTCCTATCGAGAGTTTTCTTTTGTTTTGTTTGCTGGAGAAGAGGTGTGTGTGTGTGTGTGTGTGTGTGTGTTCACGTGCACACACGTTCCTGTATGTGCACCTGCGTGGGTGCATGTGGAAGGCAGAGGAGGCCAATTCTGTCGCCCTCAATCATGATCCACCTTATTTTTTTTTTAAGATTTATTTATTTATTATGTATACAATGTTCTGTCTGCACATACACCATGTGGTTGCTGGGAATTGAACTCAGGACCTTTGGAAGAGCAGGAGGTGCTCTTAACCTCTGAGCCATCTTGGCACCCCACCACCTTATTTTTTGAGGCAGGACTTGTCACTGAACCTAGAGGTCACCAGCGTGGCTAGGTTGGCTAGCCAGCAATCCCCAGGGAGCCTCCCACATATGCCTTCCTCTCAAGTGCTGGAATTATAGGCACATGTCACCACCATTTTTTTATTTTTTTTATGTGCCTACTGGGCATCCAAATTTAAGTCTCCATACTTTCCCAGCAACTTTACCCTCAGAGTTATCTGCCCAGCTCACCACTTTTAAACTTTATAATCAACTACAGTACAGAGCATTATCAAAAAATTATAGTTTTTTTCCCATAAAATATATGTATCCATCAACCATGATACAATTTAGAATTATAACATATAATGAAAAACAGTCAAATACAGCTTCCCAATATTTTCCAATTCCTGGCATGTTACTCTTTGATATGCAAGGACTCTAGGCCAGAACTCACAGACTTTCTCAGTTTTCCTTTTTATAGTAAATGCAGCCATGATGAACATGAGTGCGCACATCTCTGTAGTGCTGTGTGGGGCTCTCTGGGAACACAAGTGCGCACATCTCTGTGGTGCTGTGTGGGGCTCTCTGGGAACACAAGTGCGCACATCTCTGTGGTGCTGTGTGGGGCTCTCTGGGAACACAAGTGCGCACATCTCTGTGGTGCTGTGTGGGGCTCTCTGGGAACACAAGTGCGCACATCTCTGTGGTGCTGTGTGGGGCTCTCTGGGAACACAAGTGTGCACACCTCTGTGGTGCTGTGTGGGGCTCTCTGGGAATACGGCCAGCAGTGAAATTCCTGGGCCATATGGTCGTTCTCTTTGGAATTTTTTGAGGAACCTCCAAGCTGATTTCCATAAGGTCTGAATTATTTTGCATAAAATAAAGTGTACTCTCGCTTATATACTGGAGTTCTAATGAAGTGTGTTACGACCATCCTGAGCCCAGCAATGAGGACATTAAAGAGATGTTTAAGTTAAAATGAAAAATCTGGCCTTGAGAATTGGGGAGATATACTATACAGCACACATGACGAGTTACATTCAAATCCCCAGCACACATGTACAAAAACACTGGGAATACACACACACACACACACACACCAGCACTAGGTACCGCAGGCAGGCAGATCTCAGGAGCTCATTGGCCAGCTAGCCTAGCCAAAATGGTGAGCTTGGGTTTGTGAGAGACCCTCTCTCAGTACAGTAGAGTGAGAGCAATAGTGGATGACACTCAATGTCCTCCTCTGGCCTTCACATGACAGAAATGGGAGCCCACATGGAAGTGCTTATTTACACACTTACAAGAATTCAGTAAACACAAATACAGGGGGGGGGGCAGGCAGGAGGGAGGATCTCACAAAACTAAAAGCCAATCTTGTCTGCACAGCAAGTTCCAGGACAGCCAGTGCTGGAGCTGGCTCAGGGGGGGAAAAGTTTAAATAAATACAAAGGTTTAAATAAAAACAAAAGCAAAACAAATAAACCGTACCTTATCCTTTCATGAAGAAAAAAAAAAATGAGCCAGGGGTGGTGGCGCACGCCTTTAATCCCAGCATTCAGGAGGCAGAGACAGGTGGATTGCTATGAGTTTGAGGCCAGCCTGGTCTGCAAAAGGAGTCCAGCACAGCGAAGGCTATACCAAGAAACCCTGTCTTGAAAAAAAAAATAGAGAGAGAAAAAATGTCTAATTTAAGATCATACAGAAGGCTGGAGAGATGGCTCAGTGGTTAAGAGTGCCGCCTGCTCTTCCAGAGGTCCTGAGTTCAATTCCCAGCAACCACATGGTGGCTTACAACCATATGTAATGTGATCTGATGCCTTCTTCTGGTGTGTAGGTGTACATGCAGGCAGAACACTGTATACATAATAATAAACAAATAAATCTTTTTTTAAAAAAGATCATACAGAATAGTCAAATTCTCTTATAATAGTTCAAAATCTGTAACCAATGAAAATGTGCATACTTGTAATTCATCCTTTATAATAAACGTGTGACAGAACCACTGGGAATTTTTTTTAATATTTAGATTCCCCAAAACTGCTTTAATTACAGACAATTGTGTGGGAGGAAGCCTTGTAAGTCTGGCAGCTCCTTTGGAAATGACTGAGGTCCACAGGGCCACACTTCCTCCTCTGAGCGACTGCGGTCTCTATGGAAACCCTCCATCTGCTTCCCACCACTTCCACAGGCTTTCCAAATTACGCTTACATATGTCAGTGTTCCCAGATTATCTCCGTGTTTTCATAAACCATATGGCTCATTGACAGAGTTGATTACGCCACTAACATTAGGGAAATATTTAAATGTCATGTCTGTTACACAAGAAAAAAATAAATGTAAAATGAGAATGAAGCTGGCATGGGAGGCACTCTTGCTATAAATTGATATGCTTTTCTGTTCCATTTCATGAGACAAAGCCTCGTGTAGTGCAGGCTA
Organism: Acomys russatus; assembly: GCF_903995435.1. Classification (NCBI taxonomy): domain Eukaryota; kingdom Metazoa; phylum Chordata; class Mammalia; order Rodentia; family Muridae; genus Acomys; species Acomys russatus. The sequence continues at coordinate 63,309,502 of NC_067149.1, read as the reverse complement.
GCCTCGCATTTGCTGTGTAGCCAAGCAATGAGCTCCCAATCCTCCTAACTCTGCCCGCCACCTGCCGGGGTTACAGTTGCAAGCCGCCATTGCCAGCTCACAGTGGAAGGCAAGAGTCATGGGCTGCTCTTTGAGTTCTAAAACACAGAGTGACTTAAACTCTATGAATATTCTAAACGGAATACCCTTGAGTTTAGCGAATACGCAACCTGCATAGGTAGCCCGAGTTCCCCACAGAACTGTGCTTGGTGTCCTTGACAGATGAATTGTACAGCTGTTCCTGAGAATCCTGTCCCTTAAAACTCACAAACAGCAAGAAGGGACTATAGAAAGCAGGCAAATTTGGAAACTCGCCTCACTACCAAAGCCTACTTGTGTTACTAGAGATGGGCTTTGGAAAGGCCCACGTCCACAAGAAGTGCCTGAATTGTTTCCTAAGGTTAAGCCTTCAACCATGATTTATTCTTCTGCCATATCTGACAACGGCCTCCAGCCACGAGGTCTGGGAGAGGAAAAGCCATCAGGGCTCTTAACCCTTAACCACTGAAACTTTGATCCTGAGAAAGGCAAATGTATTAATGGCTACATTTCCTGTTTCTAAAACTATTCATTTACAGAGACTTTCTTGAAGCTACAGGAACTAATTTTAGATGACATTGCTAAATGGGTCTGTTTCCTTTTTTTTTTTTTTTTTTTTTTTTTTTTTCAAGTACACTGGCCTGCCTTGCATCTAGAAAAGGAGTGTGTGTATCCGTGACCCTAAAGAGCTGCCCTGTGTAATTCCTCCACCACTCTAACTTGACCTCGTGCCCCACATCTCCTGTATTTGTTTCCATCAACTTAGGCCATTCCCGGTAGACACACTCACATTTGAGGAAGGCAAGTCACTGCATCTGGGCTCTGTCCACATTCATCTCCCTAGCAAAGAGCAAAACTCTGAAAAAATAGGATAAATGTGTTTTCACTGGGGTTCTGTTACCTCCCAAAAAAAAAAGCAGATTAGGGGTGAGCAAAACTGGAGGAAATGTTTTCCAGGTTGGGCAAGGTAGGAGGACATTGCCTGAAGCAGGCACAAACATGGAAGGCCAGAAATAAATGTATGTTTTAGTTTGTTCAGGGTGACAGATGCCCTAATGCAGGAGGTCTTGATGTTGTTTGGACCTCTGACCTCCTTGACGACACAGGAAAGCACTACAGAACCTTCCTCCAGTATTCCTTAACATGTGGCTGCAGGGCATGCAAGGCACGCATCCTGCTCTCCTCTGTTATGGCAGAAAATGCCATATCCTGCTTCATGCATGTTCTGGTCTCGTTTCTCTTTCTGTAATGAAACGCCAGGACCCAGAGCAGCCAGGGGAGGATGGGACTGTTTGCTTCCAGTCCAGGTTACGGTCCATTACTGGGTAAAAGTGAAGGCAAGAGCTGTGAACAGCTAGCGGGATCACACGAGTCAGGGGCAGAGAGCGCAGACAGTCCCGCACTACATACCTGCTTGCTCGCGGCTCAGCCAGCCCTCTGAAGCAAGGGAGTCACAAGTGATGGGACAGCCTGGGCTCAAGGCAAGACCCCGTCTCAAAGAATAAGGCAAAGCAGGGCGGTTAAAACCTTTGCCTCCACTCCATGTGCTTGAAGGCTCCTGAGGCTCCAGGCTAAGAATCCCTGAACCACAAAGGAGTGGCTCATCATGCATGGAGCCTTTGCACTCAACTCCTAGTACCATACAAGAAAGAGCCAGCCCAAGGAGGTTCTCTGTCATTTTCACGTCTTCCATGCTTGATTTAAACCTGTGGCTTAGGGGGCTAGAGAGATGGCTCAGTGGATAAGAGCACTGGTTATTCTTCCAGAGGTCCTGAGTTCAATTCCCAGCAACTACATGTGGCTCACGGCCATCTATAGTGAGATCTAACGCCCTCTTCTGGCCTGCAGGTGAACATGGAGGCAGAGCACTATATACATAATAAATAAATCTTTTTTTTTTAATCTGTGACTTAGACTCCAATGCTCTGACGCTAGTAATGAGTACACAAGAACTAGTGATAGGTTACACAGTGCCTTATTGACTTTGAATTTCTTGAATGCTAATGAAAAAAAAAAAAAAAACCAACGGCTGCTGAGAGATACTGGGTTGCAGAAAAATCTGCTGAATTAGATTCGCCTGTCTATTTCAAAGGCATCCTAACGTCAGAATGGAGAACAGGAAATGTGTTATGGGAGGGGGGCTTAGGGGGGGTAGAGGTTTTGCATATGCGGGGCCAATACCAAACACACGGCACACCTTCAATAACCGATATCTAGTCTTACGGTGATTGGTACTAAGTCTTAAAAAAAAAAGTATACTGTACTCGGGAAGCAGAGGCAGATGGAGCGCCGTGAGTTCGAGGCCAGCCTGGTCTACAAAGGCAAGTCCAGGACAGCCAAAGATAACATAGAGAAACCCTGTCTTGGAAAAAAAAATCTGAAATTAGCATTCTACACCAGTGCAAAACTCTTCCATGTACTGCCCAAACACCTGGCAAGAAGCAGCTTGAGGGAAGAATTTTCTCTTCGATCAGTCTGTGGTTCATCCTGGTAGGGAAGACATGGATGCAAGTTGTACTGGCTGATTTTGTGTATAACCTTGACACAAGCCAGAGTCATCAGAGAAAAAAGCATCAGCTGAGGAAATGCCTCCATCAGATCCACTTGTAGGTCATTTTCTCAATTAGTGATCAGTGGGGGAGGGTTCAGGCGCATAGTGGGCGGTGCCATCACTGGGCTGGTGGTCCTGGGTACTATAAGAAAGCAGGCTGAGAAAGCCATGAGGAGCAAGCCAATAAGCAGCACCCTCCATGGCCTCTGCATCAGCTCCTGCCTCCAGGTTCCTACCCTGCTTGTGTTCCTGTCCTGACTTCCTTTGGTGGTGAACAGCCATGTGGAAGTGTAAGCAGAATAAATCCCTTCATTCCCCAACTTGCTTTGGTATCACAGTGTTCCACTGCAGCAATAGATAGCAACCCTGAGACTCAAGTGACTCCACAGTACCTGGAGTGTGCTTCTGAGAACTCCCTCCTTCATCTCATTCCTGGTGGGACAGGAAGCAGAGAGCAGGCAGGAAATCGAGCCTGGCCATCAAACCTCAGGGCTATTCATGTAGCTTACTTCTTCCAGCAAGGTTCCAACTCCTAAAAGTTGTACATCAGAAAACAGCGCCACCTGCTGGGCAGTGAGTATTCACACATGCACATCTATGGGGAACATTTCGTATTCAACAGCCAATATACTTTATGAACTAGGAATTGCTTTTAGTTTCAGCATTCATGAGTTTGAGCAACCTTAACTTTATCTGTACACTTGAGTTTCATAGCATGTTTCTTTTTATTTTTATTTTATTGATGTGCATGTATGTTTGTATGTATTTCATGTGTGTGCAGGTGCCCAGAAAGGCAGGAAGAGTGTGTGGGAATCCCCTGGAGCTGGAGTTACAGGTGGTGTGAGCTGCCTAACATGGGTTCTGGGAACCAAACTGGGTCCTCTGGAAGAACAGCAAATGCTCTGAACCACGGAGCCATCTCTTCGGCCCATTATAACATCTTAACAATGTCTAGTTTCAGACAGAAAAAAAATCACATTGGGAACAGAATATGGTTTTGCAGATCTGTCCTGGACACTGGCCAGAAGCCTGAACCTAACATGGCTCTCTACAGTCAAACCAATTAATTACTCTTATTATGCAATAAAACGTTCTTTGACTCTCTGTAGAATGTGCCTTAGCATTACCCCTTCAACAAAGCCAGATGAGGATGTAACAAAAAATTAAGTCAGAGAATTGGAGGCAGGGGCAAAAATGTTGGGAGCCAGAAAATGTAGGTTTTGGATAAGTTAAAGGGGAAAATGTGAATTCAGAAAAGCTGGGAGAGGTGATGTTATTTTCACCATGTGCTCTAAATACAAGCAAGAAAGAGGAATTATTCACAGTGTGGCAAGGACCACACCAACCAAGAGAACAAGTCATTGTGTATGAGGAATAAAACTACTAAAAACAAAGAGGGCCAGCACATAGAATAAAAGATGAAATGGCATAGATGTCACTACAGACATCTACAGGCCAAAAGCTTGTAGAAATCAAAAAATAAAGTTCCTGGGAAACTGTGGTTGATGACTTAACAGGACATTTTCTCCTAGGACATAAAGTAAGCATGAACAAGAATATGAATTCAGTGTGTTTCCATAGAAACATTTTGTGCAGCACAAGGAGCACACTGCATGGGACTGGTGAGGTGGCTCAGAGTTTAAGAGCATTTGGTGCTCCTGCAAAAAGGCCTGGACTGTAGTTCTCAGCATACCTATCAGGAAGCCGCAACCACTTCTATCTCCAGCTTCAATGATCTAGCACCCCCTTCTGGCCTCTTTAGGTACTGCATGTACATGTGGTTACACACAAACAAACACACACACACACACACACACACACACACACAATTAAATAAAAATAAATCTTAAAGAGCAAATCAAGAAAAAGAGCAGACTGCACTGAATACTGTGCCAAATACTCCAGCAGACAAGAGAACCAGTCTCTCCAGATCAATAGAACTAACTGCTTAAAAGGAACCAACTTGGACTGAAGAGATGGCTCAGCAGTTAAGAGCACCTCCTGTTCCTGCTGAGGATCTGAGTTCAGTTCCCAACACCCACATGGCAGCTCACAACCATTCATATACATGTAGACAAAATACTCACGGACACAAAGTAGCATAAACAAGAGCCAATTTTAGGTTCTAGATTACACTGAACACAACTGAAAATAGATAGTACTTTCAAAGAAATGATTTTTTCAGTGTGAAATTTTTTTTTCTCTTAACACAGAGTCATAAGTCTATAATGTAGACTTGTTCTGCAAGGCTTAAGGTAGAGAAGATTCAAGTTAAAATAGTAACATATTTCACATGCATGAAAAGGAAGTGCTCATGTGGCAGGCAGGTGGTACTGCGGGGCGGGGGTGGGGGGAGGCCGGGGAAGGGGGAGAGAAGCAGCAGCGATCCACCCAGCACCCTACTGGGCTACAACCAGTGGGAGCCCAGCATCTCCCCCAGCACCCCAAGTCTGCCTGCCTGGGCTAACTAGAACCAGAGCAGGAAGTAGCTCTTCTCTTTGTGTGACTTCAGCACAGCACAAGTGACACTGAAAACTTAATTCAGACCTGCAGTAAACAAGGAATTATAAGAAAAAGGTACATTGGCACAGCTTCAATCCCTTCCCAGGGAAGCAGAGTGAGACAGATCTCTGTGAAGATAATGTAACCTTGCCTTAGTCTGGACCCAAGGTGAAAACAGACTTGGGATGCTTGACCCCACTGAGACTTTGCCTCTGCAAACTGAAAAACATCTTAGATAGACTCAGAGAAAAGGAAGGATCAGCCCAAGACAAAAGGCAGGGGCCTTTGATTCTGGGCTGGGTATTATATTGCCAGAAGAATCATAGATTAGGAGGAGGACGCTGGGAGGAGAACAGAGAGACAGACAGACAGACAGACATTGGGGAACCTGAGAGAGAAATCGGAGGTTCTGTCCCACTGCACTAGGAGTTGGAGGATTTGGCTCAGTGGAGACCTCCAAGTTTGGCCCACGGACAGTGTGGCTTCTTCTGTTGTTTAGAGGATCTGCTAGACTCCTGAGAATTGCACCAGGGGAATCGCCCCACAGAACTGATACCCAGAAGGTTTCACTCTTGTTCTCCTTAATCTCCTGTCCCTCCTATTTAGGGTAGTTGGGTTGTAAGGGAGGTACATGCCTTTAATAAATCCCTAATAAAGTAGAATCATTAAGGAATCAGAGCCAACAGATCTCTGTGAGTTCAAGGCCAGCCTGGTCAACACAGAGAGTTCTAGGCCAGCCAGGGCTGCACAAGGGAGAGCCTTGTCTCAAAAAAGAAACTTGTTGGGCTAGAGAGATAACTCAGAAGTTAAGAGCACTGCGTGCTCTTCCAGAGGTCCCGAGTTCAATTCCCAGCAACCACGTGGTGGCGCACAACCATCTACAATGTGATCTGGCACCCTCTTCTAGCCTACAAGTGTACATGCAGGCAGAGCACTGTATACATAATAATAAATAAATTTTTTTTAAAAAAAGAAAGAAAGAAACTTGTTAACGAATAATTTGGAGGCTGTGAGATGGCTCGGTGGGTAACAGAGACTCAGAAAAATGATGATCTGAGTTTGAGCCCAGGAGCTCACATGAAAGAAAAAGGACCAACCCCACGGGTTGCCCTCTGAGCTTCACACAGGCATCATGGCACACGCAGACACACACACAATTTAAATTTTTAAAATTTTTAAATTAAAATTTAAAAATAATTTTGGAAGCAGGAGAGATGGCTCGGAAGCTAAGAGCACTTGTTGCTCTTGCAGAAGACCCCAGAGTTTGGTTCACATCACCTGCGTGGTGATTTACAACTGTCCATAACTTTGGGTCCAGGGAATCCAACACCCTTTTCTGACCTCTGTGGCCACCAGACATGCACAAATGCAGACAAAATGCTCATACAAATAAAGTAAAAGAAAGAATTTTTTTCTAAAAATAATGACTTCTATATGAATATAAATTAAACTCAAAGATTACATTTAGTTTATTAATTAGGAAATTGAGATGATTTTTACAACTGATCAAAAAGGAATTCAAATTATATATACAATACACAAATATATAGACATACCTATGGATGCTACAATATGTTGACAAATGAATACAAAAGCAGGTCTGCCCATGAGGCAGTAAGAAATTGCATCCCTCTCGGTCCACCTAACTTCAGAATGCTATGCCAACCATAGTACAAAACACAAAAACAACATTCCCAAATTTAGTCAACTGGGGACACTGAGTCAGACCAGTTTAAAACAGTCACAAAACATAGTCGTTCCAAGAGGGTGAGTCCTGTCTCTTATCTACTAATCTAAAATTAGATTTCCTGTGCAGCTCTGACATGAAGACTATTTATAACCCTTCAAGGAAAAAAAGGGAGGAAAACCTAGGACATAGTTCCTAAAACCAAAGCAGTGAGAAGAGCATGTCATTGATGGTTGATTCACTTCAAAGCATGTCTGAGTCAGTCTCCCCAACACACACACACACACACACACACACACACACACACACACACACACCTCAAGACATGAGGAAAAGGCAGGAGGGTATGTGTTCATGTGGCAGAGGTACACACATGCGCACAGGTGTGTATCCCAGGGGCCAATGTCCAGTGTCTTCCTCAGGTGCTCGTCACCTAAGTTTTTAGCAAATCTGGCGGTCAGTAGTTCAGCTAGACTGGCCGGCCAGTGAGCTGCTGGGATCCTCCTGCCTCTGACTCCCAGCACTGGGATTGCAGATGCTCATCACCACCCGACGCTAGGATTGGAGCCCAGGTCCTCGTGCCGTGCCGGACTGCAGAAACCTGCAGAAAGCCAATCTCAAGCAGCTTACACACTGCTGAGCTCCCCATCCTATACTATTATTTGTACTCTTGTGGAGAGAATAGTAACAGTCATGAGGTACAGACATGTCCACTTGTTCTGAGTGCCTCGTATATCAACTCATGTAAAAACGCTTTTTCGAGGACCAGGAGGTGTGGGTAAAGGCACCTGCAATGACCTGCGTACAAACACAACTCACATGGTAGGAGGAGAGAACTGACTCCTTAAAATTGTCCTTTTGGCCTTAACATGTGTGTCTTATACACACACACAGCGCGCACGTGCATTTGCATGCAATTTCGAAGCATTTTTCACAATCCACAACATTTGTACACATGAATAAACAATAAATTCTATTTAAAAAAAACTCAAGGCTAAATACAAATGAATTGATGTTATGAAAGATAAAAACATTAAATTAACTTAATCACATCTCAGAGTAGAACTTGGAGGGAATTTGAGAGATTTGGTTGGTTTTCTGCCTCTGGAGTTGTTTATCCCAGAAGAGGGAACAGTTCTTTTACTCTGTGTGTGTGTAGGTTTTGTGTATAGTGGGGTGGAGGGTGTGGAGTGGAGTGTGTAGGGTGGAGAATATGGGGTGGAGAGTGTGGGGTGGAGAGTGTGGGGTGGAGAGTGTGGGGTGGAGAGTGTGGGGTGGAGAGTGTGGGGTGGAGTGTGTGGGGTGGAGGTGTGGGTGGAGAGTGGAGAGTGTGGGGTGGAGAGTGTGGGGTGGAGAGTGTGGGGTGGAGAGTGTGGGGTGGAGAGTGTGGGGTGGAGTGTGTGGGGTGGAGTGTGTGGGGTGGAGTGTGTGGGGTGGAGTGTGTGGGGTGGAGAGTGTGGGGTGGAGAGTGTGGGGTGGAGAGTGTGGGGTGGAGTGTGTGGGGTGGAGAGTGTGGGGTGGAGAGTGTGGGGTGGAATGTGTGGGGTGGAGAGTGTGGGGTGGAGAGTGTGGGGTGGAGAGTGTGGGGTGGAGTGTGTGGGGTAGAGTGGCGGGTGTGGAGTGGAGTGTGTATAGTATATATCTGTAAGCATGCTCGTGCACACAGGTAGAAGCCAGAAAATAATATCAGGTGACTTCCTATACAACTCTCTGCCTTATTTTTTGTATTATTTCCTTTTTAAATTATTTTTTGAGACTGTAATATTGACTGGGCATGGGGGTGCACACCTTTAATCCCAGCACTCAGCAGACAGAGGGAGGTGGATCTGTTGAGTTCAAATTCAGGCTTGGTCTACAGAGGGAGTTCCAGGACCGCCAAGGGCTACAAAGAGAAATCCTGTCTCAGAGAGAAAGACACACACACACAGAAACAGAGAGTCAGACAGACAGAGGGACTATAATATCATTACATTATTTGCCCCCTTCCTGAGAGCCCTCCCATATTTCCTGGAAAGGATAACAGCAGCAGACTTTCTGACATGGAAGTGGGGGTGGCCCCATAAGGCCTTATCCCTACACAGAGAATCAAGCAACTAAAGAGTGTTGAGAATCGGGAAAGATAATCCCCAGCACACCAATTGGTTATCCAATACCAAATAGTAAGCCTGAAAACAAGTAACAGGTACTACTACAGAGATCGAGAATGTTTTCCTTACATATTTAGGAATGCGTGGGCCTTATGTTTTGAGACAGGGTCTCTCATAGAACCGGGGATCCCTGATTCAGCAAGAGTGGCTGAGTAATATTGGGTGTCTTCCTCCATCACTCTCGCCTCGCTTTTTGAGACAGGGTCTCTCACTGAGCCTGGACCTACCACTGGGCTACACTGGCTATGATGCAAGTTCCAGGGATTCCCGTCTCCACCTCCAGCCCTAAGATTACAGGCATGTACCACATCTGTCTTTATACACAGATGCTGGGGATCCAAATGCAGGCACGCAAGCATGGCACCCACTGAGCCATCCCCACAGCTCCTTCCTTATTTTTAATTCTTTATAGCCTGCTCTTTGTTCTTTTCTTCTCATCCACAAACTATTTTTCCACACTTCTATTTATGGCCAGTACTGAATTTTGGTGGAGCTTTCTAAGCTTAATAGGTAAAAGGTAACAGTTTAACTCTTTCCAAGTATCCTCCCTCCATTCTAGAAAGTTACCAGGTGACAAGTGCCTTCTAGTATAAGCTTGGGTTGGTTCGGGTTGAGTTGGGTTGGGTTGGGTTGAGTTTGGTTGGGTTGGGTTGTATTTTGACATTGTTTTCAGAGAATTGTTCTTTTGCTTTCTAAGGGGGGAAGGCTCTTGCTGTGTCTTATAATAGTAAGTAGCCCTACTGCTTGAGTCAAATAGCCAAGACAAGTATGAGAATATGAGTCACGTGATGCAGTTATTATTGCAGCAATACGTGTGATGGGACACAGTATAGTTTTATACATCTGTGGGATGTGTGAAATTAGCAAGGCTGGGTTATCTTCTGTGGCTCAAGCTGAATCAAACTCATGATCTGCCTGTCTTGGCCTCGCAAGAACACGAGCAATGTATCTACTTCCTTGAATGCTTTTACCTTTAAGTTCATTTTTTAACTGAAGTCATTTTTTAAAACTGTACTTATGGAGTATCAAGCAATATTTTGATGCATATATCCAGTGTATGAAGTTTCAATAAAACTTAACATTGGTCTCGCTAAATGTTTGTCACTTATTTATGGGGGGTGAGGGGGGAGAACCCTTCCAGTGTCCTTTTGTCTACTATTTGGGAAAACATAGTCCATAAATGTCATCTGTGGTCATCTCTGTGCTCCTGAATCCTATCACCCTACAACTTTCAATGAGGTTTTTCATTGATAATCATTCTTTTGTAGGTAGTAAGGCATTCACTTACCTTTTTTGTTTGTTTGTTTGTTTGTTTGTTTGTTTTTTGAGACAGGGTTTCTCTGTGTAGCCTTGTCTGTCCTGGACTCACTTTGTAGACCAGGCTGGCCTCGAACTCATGGTGATCTGCCTGCCTCTGCCTCCCAAGTGCAGGGATTAAAGGCGTGCGCCACCACTCGGCAACACCCGGCTCACTCACCTCTTACGAACTCCTAGTGCATCCTGATTCATCTGTTGCCATTGCTGTTGTTGTTGTTGTTGTTGTTGTTTTGAAGCCCTCTTGAATGCTGCTGAGGTGCAGAATGAAGAGTTGCTAGTGTTTTGCTTTTGAAGTCTATCTCCGCAATATGTGTGGAGAGCTTTCTCTCCCTTTCCATGATAAACAAAGCAAACACTGCAAACCATCAGTGAAGATAAGGCCCTTTGCTGAGGTTTCGCCAACCAAGAGGCTGTAACCCACAAAATTCCACCTGACCAATGTTCTTTCCCTATATTTATGTTTAATACATATTTTGATATACTCTCTGCCCAATGCCTTATTACAGGCTAGAGAGGTAGACCAGTTGTCAAAACATGCACTGTTCCTGCAGAGGCCCCAAGCTGAATTCCCAGCACCCACACAAGACAGCTCACAACTACCTGCCAATGCAGATCCAGGGGGACCTCTGGCCTCTGTATACATTTGCATTCACATGGAGAGAGAGAGAGAGAGAGAGAGAGAGAGAGAGAGAGAGAGAGAGAGAGAGAGAGAGAGAGAGAGAAGGAGGCCAAAAGTTTTTAAATAAATCGCTTAGAAGAGTTGATGGGTTTGTTCTCCTCACTGGCATCTCAACTACAGAACCCACGGGGACCATGAGAGATTCAATCAGTCCACTGCTGAGCAAATTGATGTCTGAATAGCTTGCTGGTAATTTCAGGAAGCATACCAGTGTTGTGTTCTATTATTTATTTCAAAAAGAAAGCAGTGTAGAAATGGAAAGTCTGTCCCCTTCAGTAAAAGTTCTAACTGAAAAAAAAAAAAAAAATAGTCACTATCTCCAAGAAAGAAAACGCACAGACAAAGCACAGCAGGGCCCTCTCCTGGGATCACCACACTCCCTTCCAATCTAAGACCTGGAGTCTGGCTGTTTGGGGCCACAGCTTTGCGGCTCTCTCGAGCTATCCCAGCTCTGCCTTGCCGAGACTTTGCTCCAGAGCAGCAGAGGGTCCAGCACATAGCAGGTTGAGCTTCCTGCTCAACAAATGCTTCTCAAGGCAATGAGCTCATTCACTCAGATGGGAACACAATTGAAAGTTCACAGTCAGTGTCTCTTGCCACCCCTGGCCTATGCACACAGTAGTTCCCGTGATGGGATTGTGCCTTCAGAGACTGGAGGGATGCAGTACTTAGCACTGAGGCTGGTCCTTGGCTCAGGATTGGTAACCGTGGCCAAGATACTTCTCCCTAGACCCAAGTAGTTACGTGAGGGGAGTCCTCAACAAAGTGATGATTCTCCAGGTCACGGGAGACCTTGATACAATGGCTAAATAAAAGTGTCTTCAACTGTGGGCTGCAGCTGAATGTGGAAAGCAAGAAAATACTGGCAGATGGAAGTAAAAGCAAAATAAAACACATAATGAATCAACGTGGGGGGTAACAACTGCCTATATTATATTCTATGACGTCACTTGGTTCTGAACGCATAGCCCGTACCATCTACGTGGTACATGCCATCGGTGCACAGAACAGCAACTAATACACCTAGAACACTTCAGCTCAGAGTCAAGGCTATCATATAATATGAATCGCAACATTTTTACTGCACCTACCAAGTTATCTACTCTTATAGAAAAAAACATTGTGGTTTAATTACAGAAAACCAAGACCATTTTCCTACTGTCACAGTCCCCTCACCCCCATGTATCAAATTAGCGTATCTTTGATTGGGTTGGGTTAGAATGTTTGATCTCAAAAACTGCTATTTGAGTCTCTGACTTGAGTTTCATAAATGAATTTTAAAAAAAACTGTGAAATGAAAATTGGCTTGGAAATAAAACAGAACATCCAACAATTTCTGAGATGGCCCTAAACACATTTCTGCCATTTTGTACTACATATTTATGTGAAGCAATATTCTTGGAACTGATGATTATAAAATCAAAATATTGATCTATTCTGAAAAAAATGTTGAAATTTAATTCTTTATATAAACTTAAACAAGCACATACATCTCGTTAGTATGCAGATTTGCTTGCATCTTTAGTAAGTGGTAAATTATGTGTATAACACAGATCTGTTTTAAATTAAACTACTTAGCAAGATGTGGTGCCACACACCTACAGTTCTAGCTCTCAGGAGGCAAATAGGCAAATCGCTACAGGTTGGAGGCCAGCCAGCGCTACATAAAGAAGAAGCTGCCTCAAAACATAAGTAAATCATAAAATACTTGTCTTTATGATTTGGTCTGTTTACCCGTTCTATAGCCATGGTGATGCTCGGCCATCATTACCAACCTCACTGGACTCAGAATCGTTAAGGAAACAGCAGAAGGACAAAGACACACCTGAAGCATTCTTCCAGGATCCCTACTAGACATACAGGAGAAAATCAGACGAATGTGGGCACCATCTCTCTACTTCTTGTTGAAGATGCATCAAGCCCCTATTGGCATGCCTTTGCTTCCATGAGGACTATACCTTTAAACTACGAGCCAAACCCTGCCTTCCCGCCTCCCCACTCGCCTCCCTGCCTCCCCACCCACTGCCTGCCCCACTGCCTGCCCCCTTGCCCACCTCCCTGCCCTCCCACCCGCCTCCGTGGCCTCCCTGCCTCCCCACCCGCTGCCTGCCCCCCTGCCCGCCATCTAACACACCTATATATCCAAGGTTGTGTAAAACTTTCTCTAGTCAGAGTTCATGTCATGAACTCTGGTGCCCCATATAAACCACATCCCCTTGGTGAGGAGGCCTGGTGGCACTCAGAGAAAGAATAGGAAGGCTATCAGGAAGAGACTTGATAGGCTGTGACCATATTGTGGGGGAGGAGGTCCCCTTCTGTCACAGACCTAGGGGATGGGAATAGGGTGAAAGAGGGAGGGAGAAACGGGAGGAGACAAGCAAAGGGATAAAAATTTAGATGTAACCTGAATAAATTAATTTTAAAAATAACTGCCAAATATACAGTTGCTACTAAGAATAACTGTTATTATCTCTGAAGGAGAGAACATGCTTCACCTTTGACCTTTGACCTTTTTGCAGACAATTGAACATAATTAACATGATTATGGTTGGTTGTCCTGTTCATTTCTGGCAAGAATTTTTTTCTCTTCCCATATCTATAAGAGATGCATATTAAAAGAGTAAAACTGTATTTTGTTCAAAAACCAAAAAAAAAAAACTTTCTCTAGTGAAAAGGGGTCATGAGAAGGGAAAGTTTAAGCCCCAGAAAGACAACTTCAGAAAAGCTGAGCCTGTGGCCATGAGTTTAGGATGCAAACAGTAATGTGTTCATAGTATAGTCAAGAGGGAAATCTAATGTACGAAGAGACCTCAGAATGGGTATCTCATGGGAAAAGAAAGAGAAGCTGATTCCCAGGAACTTTCTCCGCCTCCAGCACATCATAGCAAAAGGAAGACAAATGAAGGCCTACAGGAAAGGAAGTCTACAGAGGAGAAAACAGTTGGAAAACCTTAAGAGCTGTCACAGAGGTGAAGGAAATGCTTTAAATCTGTGTAGGGTAGGGGGCTGGAGAGATGGCTCCAAGATTAAAAGTACTCACTGGCTGCCCTTCCAGGAAGCCAGATTCAATTCCCAGTGCCCACATAGCAGCTCACAATCATCTATAACTCCAGTCCCTGGGGGTCTGATCCCCACTTCTGACCTTTGTGGGTTCTTCATGCTTGTGGTGCTTAAACATACATTCAGGCAAAATGCTCATACATATTAAAATAAATAAATAAATAAATGAAATCTCAACAGAAGCTTAATTGCCTAGGGTAAGCAGACAAACGCTTCATTTGTTGTTGCCAGTCCTACTGCAAAACTCTCTCTGCCCTTAAAGGTAGAGACAGACATTTTGGCCCCTGATCCTTAATGTTGGAGAGAGACAAACACTGTCTCATCTTCTCATTTCTCATGGCTTTGTGGCTTCGCCTGGGTGTAATAGAGTCTTGAAGAAATATTTTAAGAGGGCATGGACAATGAATACACTGTGACAGGCTTAGTGGCAAACTAACAAGCTAGCCTGCTGAGTTTTATGGACGTTGACAGAAGACATGAGATTCCCAAATAGCAGGCGAAGAGCGGGGTTGTTTTTTTTTTCCTCACAATAGTAATAGTTAGGACACCAGTATTTGACCCAGTTTCTCTAAGACTCAAATTGCACAGGGAAATGCAGAGAGCTAGGTGGTGTGCATCCAAGTGACCTGTGTTCCAGCAGAAAACCCTGAGCCTGGAGAAGTCAAGTCTCTAATCACTGGAAATAATGCATAAATGCCTTCTGTGCTAGAGAAGGACAGCTTCACATCACAGTAGGGCAGGTTTGCCCTTTACTGGTCCAGATTACAACTCCCATCTCCATCCACCAGGTGTGTTCCCTTCCCATAGGATGTTGTAACAAAGCATCTCAAAGGCAGCAGCTTGGGCCCCTCAGTGGCCTCATGCCTTAAATCCCAGCACTCAGGAGCCAGAGGTAGGCTGATTTCTGTAAGATCGAGGCCAGCCTGTCTACAGAGTAAGTTTCAGTACAGCCAGAGCTGTTACAAAGAGAAACCCCTGTCTCAGAAGTGGAAAAACACAAGGTGGCAACTTGGCCATTGCACACTTACCAGGTTTGGAAGGCCAGGCACCAAAGTATGAGCAGGGCTGCATCACTTCTGGGGGACCTAGAGGAGACCCCCTCTCCTTAACTTTTCAAGGAAAAATATGTGTCTATGTGTACATGTAAAGACACGTATATATGTTTACACACAGACAACGTGACTGAACATAGGTCAAAAGACTGCCTTAGTCTACATGGGTCAAAATGAGTAGATAATCTAATGTGTTCCCATAAGGACCAAATGGTGTTTGGTTTGGGTTGGTTTGAGTTGAGTTGGGTTGGGTTGGGTTGAGTTTGGTTGGGTTGGGTTGTGTTTTGACATTGTTTTCAGGGAATTGTTCTTTTGCTTTCTAAGGGGGGAAGGCTCTTGCTGTGTCTTATAATAGTAAGTAGTCCTACTGCCTCCACTTCCTTAGAAGCTGGGATTACAGATGTGCACTACCACATTCAACTGACAGTGAAATGTTTACAGCAAAGATCTCCCAGCTTAATAAGGGACCAAGATGAGGTCAACTGCCCAGCTTCCAGGGTCAGTGGATACTACAGTAAGCAAAGCAAGTTCAGTGACTCAACAAAGTCCAGGCAGAGCCAACACTCAAGAAAGAGCCTTTTAGGCTAGGCGTAGTGGCGGACGCCTTTAATACCAGCACTTGGGAGGCAGAGGCAGGCAGATCACTGTGAGTTTGAGACAAGCCTGGTCTACAAAGCAAGTCCAGGACAGGCAAGGCTAACACAGAAAAACCCTATCTTGAAAAACCAAAAAAGAAAAAGAAAGAAAGAAAGAGGGTTTTAATAGTTCATTAATTCTTTTTATTTTTATTGTGATTGTATGTATGACTTGGGGAGAGTACACACATGCCATGGCATACATGGGTAGGGCAGAGGATAACTTTTATAAGTGGACTCTCCTCTCACTGTGGGATCTAAGGGTTGAGCTCGGGTCTTCAGGTTTGCACAGCAAGTGTTTTTAACTGCTGAGCTGTCTGTCTGGGCCTAATATTTCACAGCTAAAAAACTCAGCTATTGGGGAAAATTCTTTGAGTTTAACCTTAAATCCTGCTATGTGTAGCTTCAACTCGTTTCTTCTCAACCTCTCCCCACTCTTCGTATGTCTCAAAAAGGACAACTGAAGGCATTCTAACACTTTAATAGACAGACTCTCTGCAAAGGAAACATTCTCTGTTGTTCTTATACCAAAGCCCTAAGAAGATGAACTTGATTGCCTCTAGGAGGCTCATCACAAGGTCAAGGCCAGGCCCGCCTATACACTAAGTCTGAGGCCACACTGGTTATCTTAGTTACAGCTTGACTCCAAACAAACAAACAAAAAATCACCTAGATGAAATAGATATCAGCTGCTCTTAGCTCTCCAGCAGCAATAGCATCTACCCATGTGAGTTGTTCACCTGGGAGTAAACATAAAAGAGCACGTGTGCTGCGGGTTTGACTTCCGGTCAGATGTCTAAGTAGAGGTTACAACGGAAGCACCAAGAGAGAAGACATGATAAGGTGGTGGGAGAGCACAAGCAGAGCTCACAGCTGAGTCAGCCAAAACACCCTGAGAGACCACACCGTTAGCTACTACGATGATTTGGCGGGGGGGGGGGGGGGGGGGGCAGTTGTTTGAAAGTAGAGGTTAGCTGGGCACGATTGTGCACACCTGTAATCCCAGCACTTGAAAGCAGAGGCAGGCAGATCTCTGAGTTTGAGGCCAGCCTGGTCTACAAAGCCAGGACAGCCAAGGCTACACAGAGAAACCCTGTCTCAAAAAAACCACAAAGGAAAAAGAGAAAGAAAGAAAGTAGAGGTTTTCTTCTAAATCACTAGTTTGACATTCCAATGGGCCAGGCAGGCCTGTAGTCTAACCTGGGCAAAGTTAGTAAGATCCTGCTTCAAAATAGAAGGTGTGCTTGTAGTAATCCCAGCACTTTGGAGGCAGAGGCAGGCAGATATCTGTGAGTTCAAGGCCAGCCTGGTCTATGGAATAAGTTTCAGGACATCCAGGACTACACAAAAAGAAGAAATCTCCTCCTAAGTACAAATGAACTGTCTATGCATTTGGGAGTTCCCTCTAATAAACACAAAGACCCATGCATACAAGCAATGGTGCGCTGGGTGGGTCCTGGGCATGGGAGAGACAGCAAGCTTGCCAATAGGTCACCCGGAAAGGTAATGAGACTTCAGCAAACAAAAGCCGGTGAGGACCAGCAGACTGCAGAAGTCTGCGTGGAATCAGCAGACCATTGTGGGAATGACTGCTAAGAAACTCCCAGCCTCGAGAAGACCCTGCTGCCCCTAGGCCCAGAGAAAGCATCCAAAGGGTGGGTACTGCTGTGGTTAATTTATAACTATGCCCTAATAATTGTTTATTATTAGGCTATAATTACTACGGCAGTATTTTCTTACCCACTTTCAATCAAGAACAAAAATCAAAACAGACACCTGTTATATTTTAAAATAGCCTTGGGTCACCTGGGGCAGGGCAGATATTAATCCCCCAAACTACCTCCCATATCTCCCTGCCAAAAGTCCATGCCATCTGCTTCTAATAATTTCTATTGAGCTAGCTTCCACCCATAATCCCAAATACTTGCCAACGCTCTTCATCTGGACCAAAATCCTCCATCCACGCCAGCCAGGTGCTTTTTCCTCCACACAAACCCAGGGCAGCGGCCTCCTTCCTTCTCCTCTTCCTCTCTCCTGTCTCCTCCCAAGATCCTCTTCTCCTCCCAAGATCCTCTTCTCCTCCCAAGATCCTCTTCTCCTTCCCAAGATCCTCTTCTGGTCTCTGACTGCTTCCCTTCCCAAGAACCTCTCTGGCTTTCAAAGCCTGAGAACCTTAGCCACGCCTACTCCATTTGCGTGCCCAGCTGACAGGCTTCTTATTGGCCAAACAGGAATAAGTTTTTAGGCCAGGTTACACAGCAAATATTTGGGGTATTATTAAAAGACAGCAAGCAGTAATTGGCATCAAAACATATCAGGCCAACCTCCAACAGAGTATGGTGTCACATGTCTTTAACGCCAGCACTTAGGCAGAGGCAGATGGATCTTTAGGAGTTCCAGGCCAGCCTGGTCTGCATAGAGTCAACCAGGGTTACATAGTAAGACCTTGTCTCAAGAAGAAAAAAAAAGGGGAGGGGCTGCAAAAAAAAAAAGCATTCAGGTTCTATACTGACAAACTCCCTCTATAAGAGCAGATTTCCAGAAGAAACTGTAGCTTTCCTCTCCCCTTCTCTCCCCACAGAGTCTCCTGTGACAACTTTCAGGGTTGGTGGCAAGAATTAAGGACAAAAGGATGGACAGATGCTCCCAGAAACTGATGACTGAGTTCACTATTAGAACACCTGCATTGTGTCAGCCAGCTCACTGTTGCTGTGAGGAAAAGACCATGCAACCGGAAACCTCCCCAGAAGCAACTTGGGGAGGAAAGGGTTTGTTTGACTTACACTTCCACAGCGCTGTTCATCATCATAGGAGGTCAGGAGCGAACTCAAACAGGGCAGGAGCCTGGAGGCAGGAGCTGACGCAGAGGCCGTGGAGGGACGCTGCTTACTGGCTTGCTCCCATGGCTTGCTCAGTCTAGTTTCTTATGGAACCTGACGGACCACCAGAGATGGCACCACACCTCTGGGCTGAGCCCTCCCCCATTGGTCACTAATTGAGAAAATGCCAACAGCTGGATATCATGAAGGCATTTCCTCAACTGAGGCTCCCTGCTTCTCTGATGACTATAACTTGTGTCAAGTTGACATTAAACTATCCAGCACACGTTGCCGGTGTGAGGCACTGAGTTTGAGTCCCAGCACCACAAATAATAACAGAAGAGATGATGGGGGGGGGTGATATTTTTAAAATAAAATTAAAAGAACAAACCTATGTATGTAATGTGGTCCCACAGAGCAGGTGTGGTAGAAAGTCCTAGTGTTTGTTTGTTTGTTTGTTTGTTCTTTTATGGCTTCAGACCGCCCCCAGCAACAACTTAAATGACTTCTGCACAGCCCAGAAATCTATCTCACAGAGAGAGAAATGACACTTTGTTGTAATCTTAGCACCTAAGCATTTTGGTGAATTTTAACATTTTTATGATCTTACCTTTTGTTGCGTCAGGAGAATCATAAAATGGTGATCTATAGTGGAGAAAAAGAAACATTAAAGATGACTGCGCCTAAAAGCAGAAAGAACAGCCAGTGTAAACATGAGCAAACGCCAGGAGCCGAAACAGACAAAGTAGTGAGCTTTGGTTGGGCTTTTTATACTTAATTGGTCCTCATGACAGAGTCAGTGAAAAGCAAGATCAGCAACAGGTGGGTTGCAGTCAAGTTTACTGGGAGTAAATACATCTGTTGAGGTCAGAGATAGATTAAAATTTAAGTCGTGTGACCACGGGGCCTGGCAAGCAGAGTCTCTTTGGAAAATTAGCTGGCGAGTCTAAGCCTCGTGAGGGCTCCCAGTGCAGAGTTTTCCTATGCAAACGAAGCACAGAGTCCGCCAGAGTCTAGGCCAATCAGAAACGACCAGCTAAACCGGGCGCGGTGGTGCACGCCTTTAATCCCAAGCACTCGGAGGCAAAGGCCGGAGGATCGCTGTGAGTTCGAAGCCAGCCTGGTCTACAAAGGGAGTCCAGGACAGCCAAGGCTACACAGAGAAACCCTGTCTCAGAAGAAAAAAAAAAAAAAGACCAGCTAGCCTCTAAGGCCTTTCCAACGGACTGATTTGCTTACCCTTCTTCCATATTCACCCGTAGGAGTTCTATCCTGGGTCTCCATCTGAGAAGCCCCAAGCCTCTTCTGAGCTGGAGGGGGCCAATGCATTTGCACCATACACGCAAATAAATTATAAATACCAAGGCATCTGAGGTTAGCAGGCTAGAACCCCCTACCTGCTGGTCTCATTTGTTCAAGAAGCCTCCTTGGCTGTTTGTCCTTACAAGCGCCCCCTGATTAGATGAGGCAGCACCCACTTATGAAGGGCCATCTCTTTTACTTACAGTTCATCGTGGGTGCTGTGTGACCCACCTTCGCAGCAACAATCCAGCTAATGGTGACTGAAACTGACTTAACTCTAGCCTTGTCAACACAAATACAACAACAGTGAACGACACAAGTACAAAGAATTAAAAATAATAATAATAATAATAAATTTTAAAAGGTTACAGTTCCAAGGATAAAAATATGATTTCCAGGAAAAAAAATAGTTACTATCTAAGTAGGCTCCTCTAACTATTGTGGCTTCATGAACACACCAACTTGGACAGGTACTGGGGCACCAGACAACTTTCTAAAGAATGGAGGAAGCCCCAGGCAGTGGTGGCGCACGCCTTTAATCCCCTGGGAGGCAGAGGCAGGAAGATCGCTGTGACTTCGAGGCCAGCCTGGTCTACAAAGTTAGTCCAGGACAGCCAAGGCTACACAGAGAAACCCTGTCTCAAAAACAAAAACTAACGAGAATGGAGGAAGCCAACTGAGGACCAGAGTGCCTGTCATTAGAAAGATGAAGAAATGCACTGACAGAGGCAGGAAGGAAGGGGCGGGCATCTCAGCCAGCCTGCGGGAAAATACCTCCTTCTGGGTAGAGGGATTGAGTTTGAAACCCCACCATGGTGAGATGAGCAGAGTCCCAGTGCAGAGCTTAAGCCACGAGGGTGGAGGGAGGCCTGAGCCTACTCCCTCCGTGGTGACTTCACCTTGGAGCCAGGCAGAATCCCACAGTTCCCGGTTGGATACTCAGGACTGTGGGTGGAGCAGCTGGGTCGGCCACATACTTAGGATAAGACTAGCTGAGCTACTGCAGATTTAGATCAAACCTGTGCTTGGAGCGCCACCTAGTGCTTAGACAATGACAACACGCCAACAACACACAGCAAACCTGGATTAGGGCTCCATCAAAGTGCAGAAATGGGTACAGGCGGCAGCGAGGTGGCTTAGCTGGCTAGGGGTCTTACCGCCAAGCCTGACAACCTGAATTCGATGCCCAGGACCCAAATGGTGAATGGAGAGAAATAAATCCTGTAAGTTATCCTACAACCTCCACACGAGTGCTACGGTACAGGCACACCTACTCGTGTGCACGTGTGCACAGGAATACACAATCAACAAATTAACTTTGAAATGTAATACGCATGACTGCAAGCTCACAGAAAATCATTTCTTGGAAAACAAAGTTAGATTATCAAGCGTGAAATAAGTACCTTATCCTTCCGTACTCAAGGGACATCACACCAAGCACAAAGAACTAACTATCAGGGAAACAGGATGTGGCACCAGGAATGGCCTAGGATAGGCATTCAGAGGAAACTCCTTGGGTTTTCAGAGGCAGAGAAGGATCCTGACATTCCAACAGAGAGGCTGAAGTGAGAGAGAGAAACCATTTCTTCAAAGTAAACGAATCTCTGGGCTGAGGCATCATGAAACAAAGATTTAGACGCAACAGAAGATTCTGGTATCAGTAGAAACCAAACGAGAGGGGAACCGTGGGCTCGGCGGCGGCGGCGGCAATCTATCCGAACGAATAGAGGCTGCGGGGGTAGGATTGCAGACATGTAGCCTCGGGAAATTGTCGCTGAATCTCACGAAACCAGAGAAACGGGAGTGAGGTCCTCACTTTGCACGCCTAAGGACCAGAGTGTGCCCCGCAAGCATCCACATAAAGACAGGCGCCGTGGTGTATTATCCACAAGCACAGCTCTGTGTGGCCGACATGGGCAGGTCCCAGCACTCGCTGGCCAAGCAGGCTAGCCCAACAGCAGGTTCCAGGCTCAGGGAAATGTCTCATCCAAACAAGGCGGGGCTAGGAAGATGGCGCTGAGGCTAAGAGTACTTGCTGCTCTTCCGGAGGACCCGGCACACATGGCATCTCTCATCGTCCCATGTGAAGGGGTCTAGTGTCCTCTTCTGGCCTCCATGGGTACCAGCCATACATACAGTGCACACGCTCATACACATATGAAATACAAAACATTCTTATGCCTAAGAAAAAATATTAATATATTTTTGAATTTTTAAAATTAATTTATTCATATTACATCTCAATGGTTATCCCATCCTTTGTATTCTCCCATTATTCCTTCCCTCCCATTTTCCCCTTACTCCCCTCCCCTATGACTGTGACTGAGGGGGACCTCCTCCCCCTTTATATGCTCATAGGGCATCAAGTCTCTTCTTGGTAGCCTGCTATCCTTCCTCTGAGTGCCACCAGGTCTCCCCATCCAGGGGACATGGTCAAGTATGGGGCACCAGAGTACGTGTGAAAGAAATACATACCAAAAAGAAAAAAGTTGGAGAAGCAGCTGAGGCAGACATCCACAGCATTAATCTCTGGTCTATGCATGCATCTACTCAGGCAAACACACCTGCCTGCACACACAGGCACACACTTACCTCACACACCAAATACAGATGTGTGTGTGCATGTATGAAAAAATAAACAATTCCAACCCAGAAGTAGAAGGGAAGAAATAGTAAGATCAAAGTAGAAATGAAAAAAAAAAGGAAAAAAAAAAAAAAAAAAAAAAAAAAGAAAAAGAAAGAAAGAAAAAAAAAAAAAAAAGGAAAAAAAAGAAAAAAAAGAAGAAAAAAAGGAAAAAAAAGAAAAAGAAAAAAAAAACAAAGTAGAAATGAATGAAATAAAGACTGAAGTGTAATCCAGCAGCTCAGTGGATAAGCAGCTCTTTGAAAAAGATGACATTGACAAACTCTTACCTAAGTTAGCCAGGAAAAGGGGAGCCTGGATGAGCAAAGCGGAAGGAAGATGTGACAGTGAACCCAATGCACGCTCAAAGGGTCACAGGTTCCCAGGATCACACTCAGTGAAAGACACTCTTGGGGGTCACACTCCATGAAAGACATTCCCGGGATCACACTCCGTGTAAGACACCCTCAGGGGTCACACTCTGTGAAAGACATTCTCGGGGTCACACTCTGTGAAAGACATTCTCAGGGTCACACTCTGCGAAAGACATCCCCGGGGTCACACTCCACATAGGACATTCTCGAGGTTACCCTCTGTGTAAGACACTCTCGGGGTCACACTCTGTGAAAGACACTCTCGGGGTTACACTCTGTGTAAGACACTCTCGGAGCCACAGGAAGGTGGGGAGTTTGAGGCCAACCTGGGTCATGTCACAAGATCCTGTCTCAATGTTTTAAAAGTAGAACTGTTTGTTTGTTTTTACATCATATGGACAGCCATCTTGTTCATTGTCCTCTCTTGTCAGCTCAAGGTAAACTATAAACTTCCTGGGGTTCCATCTCACACACTGAGCAAACAACCCTCCTGGAAGTTTTATGGGCAGAAATCAGACACTGGACTGTCAATGTTCTGGAATTTCACCTGTTCATCCTAGAAAACAATTCTAATTATATTGAACTATTTCCCCAAATTTAACTTTTATCAAGTTGAGTCTAAGAAACAGTCCTTTTCAAAGACCCAGGGAAAAAAATACTCAAAGTATCCTATTAACCCTGCAACATAATTGGCTCTAAATCTCATCAAAAAACCTCCTTTAATTTGATCTTCCGCAGGCTCTTCTGGAGGACTCTGACCCTTTATCTTACTTATTTTAAAAATTAAGTTATTCTCTTAAATCATTTAAATAATAAGATACGTGGAAGATACTTTGGTGAAACTAAACAAAGAAGAGAAAAATACATTCCATCACCTAAAGACAACCATTGTTGATACATTTTTATAATTTCTCTGAGCAGAAAAAGAAAAGAAAAAATACAATTCTCTTGATTCTACACACACATACACATATGCACACACACAAATATTCATACACACATATACATGCACACATATAGACACATGCTCATGTACACATGTACGTAGAAACATACACTTACCCACACATACACATGCATACAAATACATGCACATACATAACACATTTACACATATATACATGCATACACTCATACACACACATACATACACGTACACACACATGCGCGCGCATGCACACACGCACGTGCACTGTGTACTTACTAATCACCTGCTATCCTGCATGTCCTTAGGCCACTGGGCTTTGCTGAGGCGGCCCCCTCTGCTGATGAACTTTCCAGTCTCTCTGGCTTTTAGCAGATGAGGCCAGTGTACTACCGCTTTTGTCCTGTAGGTGGCAGCACGATCTCTAAATCTGCCTATTCCTCCATAAAGCCATTTCTCCAAAAAATACTTTTTAATTAAATTTAAATAAATAAGCGAGTCTAGGACAGCCATGGCTGTTTCACAGAGAAACCAAAAAAAAAAAAAAAAAAAACAGCTGCCTTCTGCAATATTCTTTCCCTATATATCAGGGCTGTTACACAGAGAAACCCTGTCTTGAAAAAAAATAATAAATAAATAAATTTAAATAAATAAAAGAAATAATAAATCAAAATAACTAAACATAAAATTCAGGTTGAATTCTTTCAAGGATCGCTAAGGAGCTGGCTGGTTTTGGAATGGAGAGAAGTGGAGAAGCCAGGGCCTGTGGATCGACACGCTCCCAGTGCCTAGATCAAAAATCCCACATACTATCAGCTCACTGCTAAGTTGCAAGGTTCTCGGTAATCACCCAAGAGACACGTGATTGAAAAGGAGACCACTTGGCAGCTGATGTAAACTCAGGTGCTGTGGGAAGGGCTGGTTCGGAAGGCTTGTCAACTAAGGACTCCACAACTGTTCATCTTCTTTTTCTGTCATTTACATTCAAATATGCTAATACCATGTCTATATGTGTGTGATGGGAGGGGCGCTGTGCCAAGTGGAGGCTGGGGGACAGCTCTGTGGAGTCATTCTTTTTTTCTACCTCTACACACAGGGCCCTTGTGTGGCCTTTCTCTCTCTCTCTCTCTCTCTCTCTCTCTCTCTCTCTCTCTCTCTCTCTCTCTTTCTCTCTCTCTCTCTCTTTCAGACAAGGCCTCAGATGGCCCAGTCTCTCTCTCTCTTTTTTTTTTTTTCAGACAAGGCCTCAGATGGCCCAGGCTGGCCTCAAACTCGTTATGTATCTGAGGGTAGCCTTGAACTTTGGATGCTCCTGACTCCTCCCCTATAGTACTGGAATCACGGCCATGTTCCTCCGTGCATTTCATCTATATTTGCCCTTTTCCCTCTAACCAGGAACCTGTCAGCTGGTGAGCATCCTGGAATCTAGGTGTCAGGAAGACCAAGAGACCCGTCTGCCTGCATTACTCAGCTTCCCATCACCCTAGCAAACACTGAGACAGCAGCTTCTTTTTTTAAAAGATTTATTTACTTACTTACTTACTTACTTATTATGTATCAGTGTTCTGCCTGCATGTAACACCTGCAGGTCAGAAGAGGGCACCAGATTTCATTGTAGATGGTTGTGAGCCATCATGTGGTTGCTGGGAATTGAACTCAGGACCTTTAGAAGAGCAGGCAGTGCTCTTAACCTCTGAGCCATCTCTCCAGCCCAAGACAGCAGCTTCTAACGAGGAAAGCTTTGCTGCGGCTCACACTTTCAGGGGGTTCTGGTCCATGGCTGGTCAGCCCTATTCCTTTGGCAGAGAGAGGCAACACATCATGTCAGGGTTGTTTGACAAAGCAAAAGCACTCACCACAGGGCTGAGGGGAGAGACAGAGAGAGAAGAGATTGAGGTCTCCTTATCTCCCCTAAAACCACAGTCCCAATGACCTAGAAACCTCCTTCCAGGTCTCACTTTCCATGGTGTCACCCTGTGCACCAAGCTTTTACTACATAGATCTCTAAGGGACATTGAAGACCCAAATGACAACAAGGGTCAAGGTCACAGAAATAAGGAGGAGTCTCTCCAGGTTGAAATCTCCGTGGCCTGGTTCAGAATTGATAATGCATTAACTCTTGAACTGCAGGTAAAATGGTCTATGTGGTGTGTGTGTGTGTGTGTGTGTGTGTGTGTGTTCCTGTGTGTCCATGTGTGTGAGCATGGGTGTTCCTGTGCTTGCTAGTGTATGTACAAGGCAGTCAGAGGTCCACCTCAAGAATCAGCCCTTCCTTCACCATCCATCTTGCTTAAGACAGGGTCTCCCACTGTGTATTCCAGGCTAATTGGCCCCAAGTGCCGCCAGGAGAATCCTGTCTCTGCTTTCATCTTACCACAAGAGTGCTGGGACTGCATGCACATGTTGCCACACCCTACTTCCTGTGGGCTCCGAGGATACGAACTCAAATCTCCCAGTGTGCACTGCAAGCACTGTACTTGTTCAGCCATCTCCCTGCCCCAGGGTATGGAGAGTTTAAAGGCACAGATCTGGTCTCCTGGTTGCTGCTGGAATTCTAGTCAATCCTGGGTATGGAATCACTTTTTCTTACACCTACTTTTTAAATTATTTATAATTACAAGTGAGCTTATCAGGGCATTCAATCTCTTCTGTAACATCCAGTCAACGTCTCAGTACAGTTCATTCAGTTTTCTCACTCTACCTTCGAATCCCCTGCATCTATTTAGTTGTAAGTTCTTATTTTCATGGGAAATTTCTTTCCTGTCTATCTCCCAGAAAGCAAATAAATTAAATTAAGCCATCGAACAGTCTTCAGGCAACTGTGACAGGAACTCAATAAGATGGGTAATAGGCTGATAACATCAGGCGTCCTTTCATTACGAATTTCAATACCTATTTGGTTGGGCTTAAATAAAACTGGAGTCATTTGAGAGCCTTGGGTTTTGAATGCAGAGAATCCTGTGAGCTGGGTCCTTGGGTTGTGGCTGTGTCATTCACGCTGTAAGAGTCTGAAGAAAACCCTGAGCTTTAAATGGAAGGAAAGTATCAGGGCTACCAAAAAGCTAAGATCTCTGTGGTCTTCTTGAGAAGGGGGCCCTAGAGATGTCAAGGTGATTTCAGTACTTCCTTTGCTTTGAAGAAACTCCTAGAAACCACATGTAGGGGGCTAGAGAGATGGCTCAGAGGTTAAGAGCACTGACTGTTCTCCCAAAGATCCTGAGTTCAATTCCCAGCAACCATATGGTGGCTTACAACCATCTAGAATAAGAAATAGTATCCTCTTCTGGTGTGCAGGCACACATACAGGCAGAACACTGCCTAACAATAAGTAAATAAATCTTACAAAAGAAAGAAAGAAATTGTGTGTCAACCGGGCATGGTGGCACATGCCTTTAATCCTAGCAGAGGCAGAGGCAGGCTGATCGATGTGAGTTTGAAGCCAGCCTGCTCTACAAAGGGAGTCTAGGACAGCCAAGGCTACACAGAGAAACCCTGTCTCGAAACCCCCCCAAAGAAGAAAGAAAGAAAGAAAGAAAGAAAGAAAGAAAAAGAAAAGAAAAGAGAGAAATTGTGTGCTTACTATTAGATAGCATAACATTATGGCTGCATTTCCCTATGTTTGCACCACAGCAGACATTATATGTCCAAAAGGCATGCATTAAAAGAGAAAAATGAACTATTGATAGGAAGCCAAAAGTCACCCTAACTTACACATTCTGTCTCTTTTTAGAAGTTTCTTTTTTATTATATATGTTGGAGATGGAGTAAGTGCTAGCAGGATCCAGAGGAGGCCAGTGGACCCCTTAGAGCTGGAATTACAGGCGGTTGTGAGCTGCACAGCTTGGGCTCTGAGAGCCAAATTTGTTTGCTCTGTAAGAGCCTTGGGTGGAACTGAGCTCTCTCTGCAACCCTCAACATCTTTTCAATATTAGCACGCTAAGTATCCCAATCCCCACGGGTTTTGGGCTTCACATCAGAGAGAACACCTGTCCGCCACCAAAGTCTCACTCTGCAAAGCCCACAGTGGTCCCTCCTTGGAGTTCCTTTAGGGACCCACTCCGTAGCATCAGGGATTGGCCAGGGCAGGAGATGTCTGGGAAATCTGCTGGTTCTCTGTGCAGAGCCCTGACAACTGAGCTCCTTCCTGAGACCACTTAGCCTTAGGCAGGTACCTGCTGCCCTTGATCAGCAGAAGCACCCATGGCTCCCCTGGACCCTTTCCCTCTGCCTGTGGTTGTGATGGGCTAAAGGGACCAAGACCACAGAGAGCCTGCCTCCTGGTATTAATACCCTTTCTCAGGAAGTGTAGATTTTTGCTGACCACGAAATCCAAGCAGGGTATCTGTATTGCACATCCCTGCAAGAAGGAAAATATGTTGTCATCACAGGTGAACCAACATACACTGGCAGTATTTTATTGCTTGAGGTTTGTTTTTGTGTTTGTTACTTTTTGTTTTTTGTTTTGAAACAGAGTCTCACTCAGTAGCCCAAGCTGTCTTAGAACTTACAATGTAGTCCAGGCTGGCCTCAAACTCTTATAATCTTCCTGCCTCTACTTCCCCAGCATTAGGGCTGTAGCCATGTGTCACAATGCCTAGCTTCGGTTGCTTTTTTTTTTTTTTTTTTTTAAAGAAGATTTGTGGTGGTGATGGTTGTGGTATTTTAATCAAAGATACAACTGAAGCCAATTACAGTGGCTTGCCTGATACAGATGTACATATATGGTCAAAGCTACTCCAGAGCTTAGAGCAGCAAGATGGCTTAAGCTAGAATTTGAGCCCAGCCTAGGTGACAGGGCATGACCTCTGTCAAAAAGAAGAGACGAGAAAGAAAGATGATGAAGAGGAGAAGGAAGAGGAGGGAGAGAGGGGAGATAGAGGAGGTGGTAATTTAAACTGGACTAATATGTAAACCAATATAATGGATCCTAGAAATCCAAGAAGAACTATGGAAATTCAGATATAGCTTTCTCAGAATTATCTTTACTAAAACTACATATGTATATATATATATATATATTGAGAGAGAGAGAGAGAGAATGGGAGAGAAACTTCTAATTAACCACAAAATTCAAAACAATCTAAGGCCAGAGCTGTTGATGATAACAAGGTAACAACAGAAATTAATCATTAAGTTACAAACAATGAGAACTTGCAAAGCTAGAAGCAGTCACCCAAACGGCCATGGTAATTATGCTTCAAGTTGCAACTTCAGAGAAGTTTCCTGTGCCTGTTTTTGAGGTTAAGGTCGGCGTTTCTGCCGTGCGCTTTTCAAAGCCCAAATCATGCACGTTTACAAAGAATTGCCACTGTAGGAAGAAAAAAAAATCATTTTCTTTCTACCCGATGAGGTACATGAAACAGTAACCTCAAAGAGTTGGCACACTTGAGCAAAACAGAAAAGTTTCTCCTCCCAGGACCTGCACTTTGAGGCCATCCCAACAGAGACTCCCCAGAGGAAAGGATTTTTTTAAAGCCAAGAGAAGAGCATCTCAACAAACAGGTCTTGCCAACTGTGTTTACCCTAAGGTCAGTGCCTCTGATCCAGAAATCTTTCCACACAGTTGTCCATTCCTCAGCAAGCGTAGACACAGAAAACACGCATTTTTCCCTGGGTCTTTGGGTCTGAAGACTCCTACATTACAAAAACAAACAGTAAATAACCTTCACTAGTCTTTTACCTCTCTCTCTCCTTACCTTGACAATTTGGGTTTGAAATCTCCTAGGAGGCATACCTCTGTTGTACTCAACAGGGTCTTCCAGAGAGGTTGAACAGAGCCTGGGACACCCACCCTGCATGGGAGCTGCACCATCTGCAGACTAGTGTCCTGGGTGAGCAAAAAGTTGAAAGAAAGGAAGGGAACCCCATCATTCATCCCCGTATTCTGCCCACCCCTAGTACAGTCTGACCAACTCCCTCGCCCTCCTGCTGCCCTGCCCTCCCCTGCCCCTCCCCCAGGAAGGACTGTACCCTCAAACTGTGAGCCCACCCTTCCTGAAGTTGTTTTTGTCAGGTCATTTGTCACTGTAACAAAGAATGTCAGCTGCAAATCCTCCTCCACGGCCTGAGGAAGACAGCGTCTGCCTGGTGGCTGCATACCTTCCATGCCGTAGCTGTGGTCCCGCACCAACAAGAACACGGCACGCAGCTGGGTTTGGTAAAACTTTAACAAGTCAGAAGAAACTGAAGGCCCAGCGTGCCAGTGAATTCTGAGCATTTCCACGTGCAATTTGGAGGAGAATGGAGACTTGTGAGAAGGAAAAGGGCAAACGTAAACGGGGGAACTTCTGAAGGCTGTCTCTATGTCTGGAGCAAGGATGGCCCCGCCCTCAGCTACAAGAAGACCATCGCCCATGGAGGTCTTATCACCTTCTTCCGGAGCAGGCAGAAATTCCTTCTTGTGTTTTACCTAGCTGAAGAGTTAGATCGCTCAGTCATGAAAGTGCTGTCACACAAACATGAGGTCCTGAGTTTGATCCCCAGAACCCACATGAAAGATTCCAGGCACTGGGAAGGCAGAGAGAGGCTCATGCCTGGGCCGCATTGGATAGCCAGACTAGCCTGCTCCAGGCCAATGACAGACAACAAGGTGACTATGACTAAGGAGCAACTGTTGAAGTTGAGTTTGGCTTACACATACACAAATGTGTACCTATACACACACACACACACACACACACACACACACACACACACACACACACACACACACGGGGAGAGGGGGGAAAGGACAAAAGGAAGATTACTTCCTAGGTTTTAACATGTGCTCATGGGGAAAGGGTGACCTCTCTAGCCACAGTGACATATTTTAGCTTAAAATGGGTGATTAATTGTGTCAATTCCAGGCTGGGCATGGTTGCACACGCCTTTAATCCCAGCACTCAGGAGGCAGAGGCAGGCAGATCTCTGTGAGTTCAATGCCAACCTAGTCTACAAAATGAGGCCAGGACAGCCAGAGCTGTTACACAGAGAAACACCATCTCAGAAAAACAAAAAGCCAACCCAAACAAAAGAAAAAGAATTTTGTCAATTCCCTGAGATCTGGAGCCACCTCAGAGACAAACCACTGCCTTGAGCTGAGTAAAAAATGAAAGGAGCAGGGTGTGGGGACACACACCTTTAATCCCAGCACACAGGAGGCAGAGACAAGTGGGTCTCTGAGTTCGAGGTCAACCTGTCTATAGAATGAGTTCCAGGACAGCCCAGGATCCACAGGGAAACCCTGTCAAAGAAAAAGGGGGTCAGGGGAAAGTGGAACTTCTGCATGCATCTCTGCAAATGCAAGGTGACCAGACGCCTCAAGCTCATAGGGCCACACTCTGCACCATTGCCTGGGTGGGGGAGAGTTTATTCAATTTCCACTTCCACTTTGCACCTCATCATTGAAGGAAATCAGGACAGAAACTCAGACAAGGCAGAAACCAAGAGGCAGGAGCTGATGCCGAGGCCATGGAGGAGTGCTGCTTGCTGGCTTGATCCCCATGCCTTGTCCAGCCTGCTTTCCTTTAGAACCCAGGAACCTTGAGATGGGCCCTCCTCGCCCCCCATGGATCAGTAATCGAGAAAATGCCTCACGGCTGGGTCTCATGGCGGCATTTCCTCAACTGAGGCTCCTTCTCTCTGATGACTCTAGATTGTGTCAAACTGACACATAAAACCAGCCAGTACAATCATGGGGGAGTTCATCTCTGCTGATGAGAACCAGAGAGCCCTCCCGCCCTAAGCTGCACTGGGGGGTGTTTTTATCACAGCAATAAGGAAAGTAACCACAGCAGACAACCTGACCCTCATTGTCAGCACCTCAGCCACCCATCAACCTCTCTGCAGGGAGGTTGTTTCTGCTAATATTAGTTTGATTTCTATAAAAATCTCAAGCAACCAACCCTTTGAAAAGCCAGCAGGAGACATATCGCAGAGGTTAGGCCACATTTGAGAGAAAAATATAAAAGCAGACCCTGTGGTATGTCATATTACAAATATGTGCAAGTATATGAGGGTTTTTAATTTATGTATTTATTTTTATATTTTTTTATATATGTATTGAGTATTTTCCCTGCATGTGTTACTATATATACCGCATGAATGCAGTACTCATACAGGCCAGAAGAAGGCGATGAATCCTCTAGAACTAGAGTTATAGCCAGTTGTGAGCCACCATGTGGGTACCGGGAATTAATTCTAGGACCTCTAGAAGAACAGTCAGCCTCAAGTTCATATTTAAAATGTATGTTTGTGGGCTTGAGAGATGGGTCAGCAGTTAAAGAGCACTTGCTGCTCTTATAGAGGGCCTGGATTCAATTCCCAGGACCCTCTGTAACTCCTGTTCTATGGGATCAAACACCCTCTTATGGGCACTTCATGCACATGGTATAGACACGTGCAAGCAGACAAAACACCCATATTCACAAAATAAAAATAAATAAATCTTAAAATATAAAACATGTGCTCAAAAGACAGTGTATCCCCAAATCAAGTGACTTTACACCAACTCAAATAATTTTCCCAAATGGCATCTGAAATAAAGACAACTACAGATTTGCCAATAATTTATTGCAAGATCTTTTCCCTAAAGCACACCCTTGTAAGTGCAAAGAATCTCCTTTAAGCTCTTAATTAAATGCCCCCCCCCAAAGAGGAAGCAAGAGACACAGAGTCTTCCTTCTAAATATGCTCCTATGTGTCTTACAGTGCCCTGGGACATTTTAGCATTGGTAAAGGATACAGCTTCAGAAAAGCAACAAAAAATGCAGAGGGTCCTTCTTTCTTAGTGTGCCTAGGCCTCCAGAATTCAAATTTAAGCCCCTCACAGGAGCCATGACACATCATAAAAAAAAAAAAAGAAGAAGAAGATATGATTTAAGGGTCAAATAAAATGCTTCCATGGTCACTTTAAAAATCCATGCAT
The DNA here is from genome assembly GCF_903995435.1 of Acomys russatus. Taxonomy (NCBI): domain Eukaryota; kingdom Metazoa; phylum Chordata; class Mammalia; order Rodentia; family Muridae; genus Acomys; species Acomys russatus. The sequence goes on along the minus strand of NC_067149.1, from coordinate 63,276,846 downwards.
TTCACCAGGCTGAGAAATTGATTTTCTATGAAGAGAAACATATGCTTTCCATACAAGTCCTTTCATTAAGCCCTAAGGTCCCATCTACTGCTGGTTATAAAAAATGCTACATATGGAAAAACTGTTTAAAGCCACTGTACATGAAATTTGATGCACACACGCACAAACTCGAGCGCATAATTACCTGCATGTAGAACTCCTCGTGGGTCTTGTTCTGTTTTCCTTTTTCCAGTGTTAAGTAATTCTGAGTTACTCAGTGGCAGTCTCCTGCCTGGGTTTATCGTTTAATAGAACGTCTTTTCTCCAGCCACACACAGGAAGAAGAGATTTTAAGTTAACACTAAAAGTGCATAAAGTGTTGGTGATTTTATTTACATCTCAGATAAACTGCAAACTCCAGAACCATAATTATGTGCTGATGATTCTGCAGGAAGGAGCTGGGCCTCTTTGCACAGAATGTGGAAGCAGAGAAAAACCTACAGGACGTGAAGCATAGCTTGACACTCACCAAGGGGCTGTGATTCTGCGGTGGGGTGTGGCCGAAGATCCAAAGCTGTGTCCATGCTAGGGACATAGCTTCCATTCCTGTCTCCCCAAGGAGAAGAAATGAGTCCTCGGCATTCAACAGGTCCCGTCTCTGTCGGGTGCTGAGAAAGCAAGGGAATGAATGAGGTCGTCCACCATTTGCCCCTATATAGCTATCTAAATTTTCTATCCTATTTTTAAATTATGTGTATGTGTGCACATCTGTGTGTAGGTATATACACTTGGGTACAGAGTCCACGGAGACTGGGAGGATTTACTGGATCCCCTAGAGTTGGAGTTACAACCAGTCGTGAGTCACCCAATGTGGATGCTAGGAACCAAACATGGGTCCTCAGCATGTACTCTTAGCCCCTGAGCCATCTCTCTAATCCCGCAGCCACCTAGATTTAATCTGCAACTCTGCGCCCTGCTCCATCCCAGATCTCCTACCCCCACCTGCCAGTTCTCTGCCGAGAGTGTCTACTCACAGGGACGAAAGGCCTCCTGAACCGCAATGGGTTGATTCACTTACTACTTGTGCATTTATTGTTGTCATCCATTTCCATAGCAGTGAAACTCAATATTGCTTATGTTTATGAAGTGGCTAAATTTTTTTAACTTTTTAATTATTTAGGCTTCCTAACATATGAAAAGAAAAAAGTGGAGCAAACAGATTCATGACCCCCCCCCACATGCCTGGTGAATTCCCCCAAAACAACACTGCCCTGTTTCGCCTGGAACCCCTCATCTCTCCTGAGCCTGCCCAATTTTGCCTCCTTGTAAAGCAAATCTCTTTTCCCTTCACAATGCCACCTCAGGAAACTCCTCGCTAACACATCTGTGAAGATCTCTAAGTGGCAAAGGCTTTCCCAAAGGAAAACAAATTCACTACGTTTCACCTCATTATGCACCATCTCTAGTCACAATTAAAATGCCCACACAGACAAACCCTTTCTTTCCCTCTTTGACTGATCGTTTAACTGACTGATTGACTCTAGAGTCTTGCTACACTGTAAAGATGGTCTTGAACTTCTAAGCTCAAGCAGTCTTCCTGCCTCAGCCTCCCGCGAAACAGACCATTCAAGTGGGCACCACCACACCAAGCTCTCACTCTCCTTTCCCAGTTTCCACTTTTCCCTCTGGGCTATTTGGCTGATACATTGTCTCACCTCTAACACACAGGCTTCCTGAAGGCAGGCGATTCTGTTTTCTTTTGGCCTGTGCTCTACAGGATCTATAACCCTGTGGAACCCAGCAATCTGTGACTTTTCTTATTGTGTATATACACACGACGTGGGGGTGGAACACATGCCACTGGCTGCATGTGGAGGGCAGAGGGCAGTCTTGTGAGTTGTGAAGACCAAGCCCCCCACATTTACATGCATTCTGAGGACGGTCAGGTTGCCCAGCTTGCGTGGCAGGCTCCTTCACCCTTTGAGCGTGTCTCTGACCCTCAACAATCTAGTTCTAAACCACTGAGTCCTGACGTGTCAATAGAACAGACGTGATCCAGGTGAGAAAGCAAGATGACACATGGCCATAAATGTCACCCTTTGCTTAGGCAAGCTTGTGATGGGATAAGACAGCCAACCGCCCCAGTTTACTCTCTCCCACTGAGTTTTTCCCAGTTTCCCACTGCAAGGAAACAAGTCCAGTGCCCCAGGTTGATGTTTCAGTTTCCTGCGAAATTGCTTAAAGAGACATGTCCAGGTGACAAGATAGAGGGTTTTAAATAAGCAAACATAAAAGAAAGCTAGTATTGAGCCAGGCGTGGTGGCACATGCCTTTAATCCCAGCACTTGAGAGGCAGAGGCAGGTAGATTGCTGTGAGTTCGAGGCCAGCCTGATCTACAAAGTGAGTACAGGATAGCCAAGGCTAACACAGAGAGACCCTGTCTCAGAAAAAAGAAAAAAGAAAAGAAAAAAGAAAAGAAAAGAAAGAAAGACAGAAAGAAAGAAAAGAAAGCTAGTATTAACAACTGGACCAAAAGTCCCTGATTTCCGTGCAGAAGGTGAAAGTGGCTGGGAACACAGAAGAAAAAGCACCACCCTCACGGGCTCAAGCTGGAGTGTGTGCTTGCTCACCAGTCTCAGGACTGGCACCCGGGAGCAGGAAGACCTTTTTGCTCCTCTCTTGTGCTAAAATTACAAGCACTCTGACATCGACAGCACCTATACTATGTGCTTGGCTTCTCCCAAATGTTTTCCCAGTACTGACTCACTTCATCTTCATAAAGACGGTTAGTGCAGTTGCTATCACTAATTGGAGATGAGGTTGAGCAAGGCCAGAGAGAGGAAAGCTCTCCATAGGGGGAGCAGTTGATAGATTTATTCTCCAGACAGGTGTTAAATTCCACCTTGTCTAGTCACCGAAGGGTCTATGACCTGAATCTTGGTGGCCTGGAGCCAGCACACATCAGCCTCCTTGCTGAGGAAACCTTCATGACTGCGGCTCTTCAGAAACCCTGGGAACTGACCCCACCTGGGCTGCAGCCCCAGACATCCTGGTTCAATCGCTTCCATCGTTCGGTTCCTCCATTCCCAAATACAGATTGTAATGCATACCTCAGAGAGATATGAAAAGCCTCAAAGGAAAGAATCCATGGAAAGTACTTACCACAAGACCTGGCTCTTAGCAGCAGTCAATAACTCAGCACCGTGAGGAAAGGATGGGGTGGGAAGAGCAAAAATTGTGAGATTTATTTAACGTATTTTTCAGACCATAAGATGCACTTTTTACCCCCAAAACTTGGGGGATGGGGATTAGGGTGTGCCTTATGGTCCAATTGCTGTTTTTACTGTTTTTCTTGTTTTATCTCTCTAAAAAACTGTGTGTGTCTTATAGTCAGGTGCATCTTATGGTCTGAAAAATATGGTCCAACCATGTCACTACTTCCTTTCTATCAAGCCCTGGAATGAGGGAGTGGGTGGAAGGGAGCTCCCAATGAGCCACTTGGATGGAGGAAATATCCTATGAGCTGTATCCCTGTCTCAGGATGATCAGGCAGGCTGTGGCCACAAGACAGGCAGCTACAACCGGCCACGATGAGAGGGCACAGGGTACGTCAGAGTGAAGCTGTGTGGGCATTCCCAAGGGACCACTGGAGACCGAGGGCCAGAGATGGTGCTGCATGAAAAGCTATTTATTTGCGAGCCAAGGAGATGTGTAGGAGGGCAGGGCTTCCCAGAGAGTCTCTGAGGAAGAGGACAAAGCCAGGCTTTGTGAAGAGGAAGGGACACATCATCCAGAGGCTTCGTCCACCTCAGCCAAGTTGTCATGTACGATGAAGAACCTTGCTTTCACAAAGCACCCAAGAAGAGAGGCGGCTTCCTTCTTAGTCTTTTCTTCTTTGTAGCATCTTGTGTTACTCGGGCTAGCCTGAAAGTCACTTACGTAGCTGAGGATGCCTTTGAAATCCTGAGGCTCTTAGCTTCATCACCTGACTGCTAGGATTACAGGTGTGCCCCAACTGCACCTAAGCCAGGAAGTGCTGAGGACCAAACCCAAGTCTTTGTGTATGGCAAACCAGCAGAACCAACTGAGATACACACTCAGCCCCATTTCCATTATTTTCTGAACCAATTTTCCATCCTTAAAACATTGCATTTGAGCCGGGTGTGGTGGTGCACACCTTTACTCCCAGCACTTGGGAGACAGAGGCAGATGGATCTCTGTGAGTTCAAGGCCAGCCTGGTCTACAAAGAGAGTTCCAGGACAGCCAGGGTGACACAGAGAAACCTTGTCTCAAAAAAACAAAAACAAAAACAAAACAAAAAAACAACAACAACTTTGTGTTTGATACATGCCAACTATTTCCAAGCAGAGCCCCTGACAGGTGATTTCTGACTAGAACACAGTGTCACCCATAATGGAGGTGTTGTAGAAGACAGGTGTGGCAAGCAGTGAACAGTGTCAGTCCAAATTACTGAGCTGCAAGTGTCATCCTAGCATTTAAGCATTCAGGAGGCTGATGCAGGGGGTTTGCCATGAGCTCAAGAGCACCCAAGGCTACACAGTGAGTTCCAAGTCAGCATGGACTACAGACTAAAACCATCTCAAAAGTAAAAAGGGACCGTGTAGAGTGTTCATTTGCTCATAACTATGAGGGCAGACATGGTTACAAGTGACAAACTGAGATTGGCTCCCTCTTCCTACCAGAGGCTGCACATTCCCACCCGAGGCCCCGCCCGCAGACGATTGCTTTTTAAATACAGATGTTTCTCTCAGCTGAGGCGGGGTCCCCGCAGACTTCCCTTTCATCTGTCTTCAGAGTGTTTTCATGTTTGGTTAAAACCTCCATGGGGAAACTTCACAAGGCTCGCCCGACAGAGGCAAGGCCAGAGCATTCCTAAGCAACTGAGGGAAAGAAACAGGTGACGCACACATTGTTTCCAAGAATGCATACAGCAGGTTACTAGCTAGGAACGGGTGAGCTGAATGTAAAAGTTCACTCATGACGCACTAACTCCTACTTCGAGATGGACTGAGGACACTGCTGCTCACGTGATATTTACTCATTTTGTGGTTAAGAGCAAAAGCAAGATGACTAAGACAATTGTGCTGGAGTATAAAGTCATTTGTGCAATGGGGGCTCAGGGATTTCTACCTCCTGAGCATGACATAATGTCACGCTTCCATCTTCTCCTATCCATCCCACGTGGGACAAAGTCTACCTGATGCTCTGAGTGAAGGGACTACTCACCTCCCGTCCCTACAGCACCCTATAGCATCAGTGGCAACATGGGCAGAGATTTGGTGCTGGTGCGGATACTGAGGTCAGGAAGTCAGAAGAAGGCGAGGGGGGTGGGGCTAGTCAGCGAGGGCTGTGTGTCGACTGTGTGTCACTGGCCTCATTTCATTTCCGATACTATAATGAAATACCCTGACCAAAATCAGCATATATGACAGGCAAGGGTTTATCTGGCTCAGAATTCCAAGTACCACTCAATGTAAGAGTCAAAGCAGGAGCTCAAGCAGCCAGTCACATCACTTCCACAGCCAAGAGCAAAGACAGAATTAAAGCATCTCTGTTTGCTTGCTCTCCGCTGACCCTCTCTCTCCTAGTTTCTAACTGTGCAGAACCTTCTGGCTAGGGAATGGAGTTGCCAACAGTGGGCTGGGGCTCCCCATGTCAGTTAACAGTCCCCCCCAGATAAGCCCATCGGCCAGAGAGTGCCTCACCCGAGCCTCTCTTCCCAAGTGATTCTAGGCTATGTCAAGTTGCCAATGAAAGCCAACCATCACAGCCACACAGCAAACACTTCCAAAATATTTCCTGAATTGATATTCCGAATGTGACGATATGACAGTGACTGGTGTTCGTGTCTCTAAGACACCAAAGCCTGGAAATTCACCATCAAGATAGCACGTCAGTGATGGCAAGGACAAACATAGAATAAGCACAAAAATGGCACCGGTCCTCCTCAAAGTAGCGTCACCAGGAGACAAGATGCAATTCATCCCATACTGATGACATTCCATATTGATGTCATGTTTCCCATATCTCCCACCTTAAGAACACTGCTTTGCCCTTTGTACTTAATAACATTTTTAGCATGTGTGTGTGAGTTCACATGCGTGTGAGTTGCATGTGTATGCAATGAGTGCACGGGTCTGGGTGGAGGCCCAGAACTCACTGGCTGTGCTAGTCTACTTAGCCAGCTTGATGTGGGAGGTCCCATCATCTCCGCCTCTGGAGTGCTAGGATTGATTACAGGCAACTGCCATACCTGCCTGGCGGCTTTTCGCGTGAGCTATGGGCCTTCAGACTCCTGTCCTCATCCTTGCACTGCGTGTGCCGAGCCATCTCCACAGCCCCAAATAAATAGCTTTGAAGAGTGTATGCTGAGGTGGGACTGGAGAGATGACTCTGGGGTTAGGAATACTTGCTGCTTATCCAGAAGTCCTGAGGTCAGTTCCCAGCAACCGTGTCAGGTGGCCCACACCACCTGTAATAACACCAGTTCTGGGGCCAACACCTTCTTCTGGCCTCTGTGGGTACACACACACACATGCCATGCATGCACTGAGACATACACACTCATAAATAAAAACTTAAAAGGAACGTACTTTGAGAGTCTGTAAGGAGAGAGCCGTCATCACCCTAAGCATGCACAAACAATTCTCACTGGACCGATCCCTGCCATGATCACTGCCAGTCACCTTCGTCTACCTCTTGGCAATCTGCTGTGGGGAAAGCCTTTCTCTTCTTCCCCCTCAAGTATATATCTTGGCACACCTCACCGTCTTACTGTGCTAAATGGGTAACTGTCTGAAATTAACATTTTCTTATTCCCTCATGGTAGTAATGGATTCACCTTGATTCGCCTCCATCCTTTTTTCTTATTTCCTGCTCTAGCCTTGAAGTCACCCATTTCCTTTTCCCAGGGGTCCACGTTGTACTTAGTGGGGACTGTAGATGCTAGTAGCCAGAACCCGGACAAGACGTTACAGACCACCTCAGGGTGCTGATTTAAGGAATATGTGTGTGTGCAAACAGGGCACACATTAATATGTACATAGGCCCCTGTGAATATTATGAAAATTAGTTAAACATGATCTCCAACTCCAGCCGAGCACCACGGAACACGAGTATCACTCTGCTCAGGATTCCTTTGTGGCTTTGTATTCCTGTCTGTGCAGGTACTTGTGCTTTGGGACAGAGTGTGTCACTAGGACCTGAACCAGGTCTCCACTTAGGCTGGACCAGCTCCTGTTGCCCAGGAGCTGGGATTACAAGCCTGTGCCTCCAAATCCAGCTCCTTTACCTAAGGACTAGGGATCAAACTCAGCTCCTCATACTTGTCTGGTAAGGTACTTTATTGACAGCTATCTCCTGAGCCCTGGGTCTAGTTTTTTTGTTTGTTTGTTTATTTTAAGGTTTACTTAACGTGGGCACACATGTGTGCATGCGTGCGTGTGTGCATGTACAAAAGTACAGGTGCTGTGTGCCACAGCATACATGTGATGGTCAAAGGAAATTTTTGCAGGTCTCGGTTCACCCACATATATGTTTTAAGGCAAAGGTCTCTCTTGTTTTTACCACAGTTTACCTGAGTTTCCAGCTGAGTCTCCTGCCTCTACCTCCTTCCTCTCCACAGCAGAGGCGGGTTACAGATATGCACCACCACACATGCAGCTTTCTGGGTGGTCCCGGGAACAGAGGTCAGCTCACCAACCACGCCAGCCCCCTCTCTGTCAACTGTTTTCTGCAGTACTTTAATCTCTAGATCCCATTATGTCACTCTTAGGATTTTACTTTTAATCCTGCATCTGTGGGTGCAGAAGCCACAAAGGTCATAAGAGGGTGTCAGGACCCCTGGAGTGACAGGCAACTGTGAGCCACCTGATGTGGGCTCTGGACCCAAACTCAAGTTCTCTGCAAGGAAAGTGCATGCTCTTAACTGCTCAACATCTCCCCCAACCCCTCACATGCTGTTTAATAGCCTGAAATGCATGTGTAGGAGATGCTTACTTCCATTTTTGCTTCATCATTGTTAATTTTCATGTTCTTTCAAGGTTTCTTTTTTTCTTTTGTTGTTGCCGCCTTAGGCAGAGTTTCTGTTTCTATTAAAAAAAAAAAAAACAAAAAACAAAAAACTTAAGATGGGCATGGTGGCGCACACCTTTAATCCCAGCACTCAGGAGGCAGGTGGATCGTTATGAGTTCAAAGCCAGCCTGGTCTACAAAGTGAGTCCAGGACAGCCAAGGCTGTACAGAGAAGCTCTGTCTCTAAAAACAAAAACAACAACAAAAAAAAAAAAACATCTAAAAACAAAAACAAAACTTTAGCGTCGGAGGTGGAAGGAGTGAGAGAGCGGGTGGGATGTGGTCAGAGGACAGCAGCAAGAAGTCAGTTCTCTCCCACCAAACTCAGGTTGTCAGGCTTGCCCAGCAAGCACCTTCATCTGCTGGACCACCTCCTCTGGGGAGATCTTTATTTCTCTGCCTCTAACATCTCCTGTGAAGTGTTGGTAGGGCTCTTATTCACAGTCAGCTCCACACCCATCCTTAAACCATCGTGAAGAAAGTCCATGCCGGGCCTTCGCTGTAGTTGCTTTCTTATCTGAAACAGGAAGCTGCTTCTCAGTAAACGATGTACGTGACACTTGTGTGAGTCTGGGCTCTTCCTTGCTGGGCTTTATTCGTTTGGGAGGTTGTGGAGAAACGTCTATTTGGATGTGCAGCACTATGTCAGCTACCTAGAGAGTCCCTCCATAAGTGATATTTTTAATGAGTCAACACATTCAGTGAAATCATGGCTTTGATTTAGACATAGAAACTAAGTTCTTATGACATATGACAGATATAATATTTGAAAAGACACTGAGCGGGGTGGCACACACCTTTAATCCCAGCACTCAGGAGGCAAAAGCAGGCAAATCACTGTGAGTTCAAGGCCAGCCTGGTCTACAAAGCGAGTCTAGGAGAGCCAAGGCTACACAGAGAAACCCTGTCTCGAAAAACCAAAAAAACAAACCAAAACAAAATAAAAGATTTGAAAATATCTGACACAAGAATTATAAGAATTACTACATACTTTAAATTTCAAAACTCTGGATTGTTTTGCTTAAGGTTGATAATTTCCTCAACCATGGAATGCTAGGGTTAAAATGTTAGGGTTTAGCTGGGCATGGTGGAACACACCTTTAATCCCAGCACTCGGGAAGCAGAGGCAGATGGATCTCTGTGAGTTCGAGGCCAGCCTGGTCTACAAAGTGATTCCAGGACAGCCAAGGCTACACAGAGAAACCCTATCTTGAGAAAACAAAACAAAACAAACAAACAAACAACAACAACAACAACCAACATTTAGGGCTTCTTTACTGGGCCAATTTCAATTCCAACACTAACAGGTATCTTTTCACTATCATCGCGAGCCAGTCCTCAGGTTTTTCTCGTATTGCCTGATCCTTGAAGTTGCTAAGTAGCAGCAATGACAGCAGAAGATCTTCAGAAATTAAGTGGAGAAAAGTTTTAGTAAGCTGGTACTCTTCTCTCGGACCCGCTTTTGCTGACTGCTGCATACGAGCATTAATTCCCTGGTGTGTAGGACGGCAGTTCGTGTTTTATAACTAAAAAGACAGCCGTATTTGCAAACTCGCGGGAGTCTGGCATCCGATCCAGATCTGCAGCAACCCGCAGCCATACTGCAAGCCAGATGGAGGAGCCAACCCCTTTACAGCATGGAGCAGCTGTCTCCTTCCCGTGTTCACGAGCCTGCTGTGCGCCCCAGGGAAGTAAGAGGCACCGATACCAGATTCTTCCCAGCTTCCTCTGTTTCCCTTCTGAAATATTCTCAAGGACCGGTGAACTGGCTCAGCAGGTAACGGCGCTCGCCTCCATACCTGACAGCCTGAGTTAAACCCCAGGATCCACAGGGGTGGAAAGAGAAGTAAATCCTGTAAGATGTCCTCTGGCCTCCACCCAGACATCACAGTATGTGTTCAGGGTCAATAAATAAAACATAATGTTAAAATTTTGTGAAAGTATTTTGTTGTTTGTTGTTGTTGTGAAGCAAGGTCTCTCTACATAGCCCTGGCTGTCCTGGAACTCTCTACGTAAGGCAGGCTGGCCTCAAACTCACAGAGATCCACCTGCCTCTGTCTCTGGAATGCTGGGATTAAAGGCATACACCACCATGCCCGGCTTTAAATGTGTTCTAAAGACCAACTTTAGAATGAACCAACTTGAAGGGTCAGCCAGTCCTGGTCTTAATTAAGTCTATGGACTAGGAACTTCACCTTTCTATGTGCTCACAAATACTGCACAGTTTGTGCACAGAGTGGGAAATTGCCCTCTAAATAATCTAATGCTCAGCAGAAAGTTATCATTTTAAAAACTAGTACTGAGGACCAAGGGCCTGGCTCAGTGAATAAGAGCATTTCCTGTGCACCATGAGGACCTGAGTCTGCATCCCCAGCACCCATGGAAAAAGTCAGGTATGGCTACACATGCCTCTAACCCCAGCACTGGGGAGCAAAGGCTGGTGGATCCTGGGAGCTTGCTGCCCAGCCAGCCTAGCCAAAAGGATGAGCCTGTGAGGGTTAGTGAGAGCCCATGTCTCAGGGCAATAACTGCAGAGAGCCATAGAGGAAGACACCCAACTTCCTGCTCTTGTCTTTGCTTACACACATGCACGCGCACACACATGCCTTGTACCGTACACACACACAACACACAGACACACTGGAGGTGCTCAGCATGTGGCACATGCCGCCTTCACCTCTGCACTCAGAACACAAAAGGAGAAAGAGCATGGATCTGAGGCTAGCCTGGGCTACAAAAGGAGACCTTGTTTCAAAAAACAAAAAGTAAGTGGAGAGACAGTTCAGTGCCTACGAGCATTTCCTGTTCTTTCAGAGGACCCATGCCTGGTTCCCAGGTCCACGACAGGCAGCTCAAAATGATTTGTAATTCCAGCTCCAACACACACACACACACACACACACACACACACACACACACACACATTAAATTAATTCCATGGGGCTAGAGTGATGGTTCCATGGTTAAGTGTGCCTGTTATGGAAGACCTGAGCTCAGTTCACAGCACCCACAGTGGGTGCTCCACAACTGACTGTTACTCCAGTTCCAGAGGATCAGACACCTTTGGCCTTGCAGGCATCTGAACTCATAAGCACAAACTCACACGCAGACAGGAAACTACATATAAAAAAGACAAATCTAAAACATAATTAACACATTAAATAAGTAGCAAGTGAGCCTCACCGGGTAAACCACCCCCACCCGCATACACACGGTTCACTTCTTTCAGCTGTGCACTAAATCAGAGCCTAAAGAGAATAGTTAGAAAGCTTGGGCTCAGGGGCTCATCATAGAAGACAAACGGCAGAACAGATGGTCCACCATAAAGCAATCCCAGCTCTCCCTCACTTTGCTTCTCCCAGAATTAAACATTTAAACCGCAATGATTTTTCACATATACTCATAAAAAGCAGGAAAACAGAGAAGGCATGCAAATTCTCCTGAAATCCAAGCCGCTCTCGTGGAGATGGAATTAATCTGGGCCACAATAAAATCCTGAGGTGTGAAGATCAATCTTTTCATACAAAATTAACGTGTGACCCAGGCTCCTGGCGCTTTCTGTTCCTCAGATGGAAACTATTTTTGCAAGGGAGATATATATATTCTTTTTAGGCTGGCTGCGCCTCAGCTGGATGAGAACCTTTCACTCACATCATCTACTGGACCAATTTATAAAAATGCTCCTTTGGATAGTAGGAGCCAAGAGCAGCTATAGATTAAACAGACCTACGGAGCCCTCGGATTTGATTTCACTGTGAAATTTCCCTGCAAAATGTACTCAGGGATCCATTTGCAGAGAGACATTAAGCAGTGTGACTCCAGCCTCGGCTTAAAGACTCCACAGCTTGGCGAAAGAGGAGAGTGAAGAAAGAAGAGATGAAGGCAGAAGTGCAAAGAAAAACACCTCTGTAGTGAATAAGCCTGGCACCGTACAAGGGAAGAAGAGAAGCACCACGTATGAAGAGGACCAGCCTGGCACATGCACAACAGTGTGCAACACAATCCCTGAGGTGTTAAGTTACTGCTTTCCTTAGGAGAGCATCAAGTATTTGCGAGAGGGAACTGGTTCCAAATAAAACAAAAGCTCACCTAATGACTCAGTCCTGGTGGTCACAAAAGGCAAACTTATCAGCAGCAAACTTAAGGCCTCCACCCCAACACTGTCGCCAGCATAGGTGCCTCTTGCTGTGACTCTATCAGTGAAGAGCACACCCTTAGGATAAGAGTAGCCCACCTTCCTGACAGGATTGTCACCCATACCTGCTGCTTACATGGAGGACAGAAAAATGAGAGCTGAGGAAATCCAAAATGGAATTCATGCGTTACGTTAACTAATGATCTTTGGCTTCCGCTTCCTGGTGACTGGTATTATTACAGACACCAGATTTCCTTATTGCTGGCAAAACAAGAGAAGCCCTGGAGTATAAGACCGAGTGCTGGATTTGGGGCTGAGAGAGGGGTACTGTACAAAACTCTTTTCTTCCTGCTTTCCTCAACACAGCTGCCATTTCCATTTTCTTACACTAGAGCTGGTAACACAAGGTCTCACCTGATTTTCTTAGCTGTTGGCAAGTCAACTGTTTGACTTTGAGGAGATCCCTATAGAGGAACACAGCTGCCATCTTTGCAGGAGGCCAGACTTGTGGGCAGAGAGTAGGGCAGGAGCCACAGACACAGCTTCATGACACTTCCTGTCATGGCCCCGAGAACTGTTTGCCACAGCCTCCACTAATTCTTTCATGTTATTTAAGATTTATTTAACTGTATGTGTATCGGTGCTTTGTCTGGTTTGTGTGTCTGTGCATGCAGTGCCCGGGAAGGATAGAAGAGATTGTCAGATCCCCTGGAACTGGTGTTACAGGTGGTTGTGAGCCTCTGTGTGGGCTCTGGGATTCAAACAAGGAAGAACAACCAGAGCCCTTAACCTCTAAGCTATCACTCCAGCCCAAAGACAAAACTTCTGGTCTTCTACACTGAAAATAATTTCAGAAAAGTCCGTGCAAAGAAGGGCTATAGTTTATCAAGAGCATATCTTAACACAAATTTAAGCACAGGAGTTAAAGTTAAAGATTGAGACATGCCCATGTGTGGGCATGGGGTTCTCAAAACTGAGCTTGAGTATCTTTACAATAGCCATACCATTTGGGTGGTATCTCAGGTAGGGCTTTATCGCTGTGAAGAGACATCATGAGTATGGCAGCTCTTATAAAGGAAAATATTGCTGGGCACGAGGGCTCACAGCACTCAGGAGGCAGCACTCAGGAGGCAGAGGCCAGTGGCTCTCTCTGTAAGTTCAAAGCCAACCTCTTCTACAAAGAGAATTCCAGGACAGCGAGGGCTACCCAGAGAAAGCCTGTTTTGAAAAAACAAAACAAGGAAGCAAAGACATTTCATTAGGGCTAGCGCACAGTCTCGGAGGTTTAGTTCATAATTATGGCAGGAAACATGGCAGCATGCAGGCAGGCACGACAGTGCTGGAGAAGGAGCTGAGAGTTCTACATCTAGATCCACAGGCAGCAGAAGGAGACTGTGCCACTCTGGCCATGGCTTGAACATAGGAGACCTCAAAGCCCACCCACAGTGACAAACTTCCTCCAACACGGCCACACCTACTCCAACAAGGTCACACCTCCTAAGAGTGTCACTCCCTAAGGGCCAAGCATTCGAACACCTGAGTCTATGGGGCCAAACCTATTCAAACCACCACAGGTGGCTTCTGGAGTTAAAGGGTTACTAAGGAACTTTTTGGTAAATAAGGTCATAGTGTAGCTTCTGATGTAGAAACTCTGGGTCACAGGGGTCACGGAAGGAAACTAAGACACATAAACAAAGTTAATGTCAGGTTTATGAGATTCCCAGGAGATTGTAGGAACACATTTGGAAATGCGAGGAAAGGCCATGTTTGGGCCTTAAACATGGTTCATTGCTATTTCAACATTCGGAAGCACCTGTATATAAAAAGACCAACATCTCTATGGAGACAATTTCTCTATGTAGTAGGTTTTGTTAGTTGTGTTGCAATTTTTCTTTTTCTTTTTCTTTTTTAATTTTTTTCAAGACAGGGTTTCTCTATGTAGCCTTAGCTGTCCTAGACTCACTTTGTAGACCAGGCTGGCCTCGAACTCACAGTGATCCACCTGCCTCTGCCTCCCGAGTGCTGGGATTAAAGGCGTGCACGCCACTATGCTTAGCTCCCAATTCTTCTTTAAATTGGCATACAAGGTGTCATATACCATTATAGCAATTTTGAACAAAAGGTGCTTTAGTAGATTCTCTTTCTCCTCATCTCTCCCACCACTTGCTCCTCACACCCCCTGGCAACCCCTCTCCCTTCAGTTTCCTGCACACTTTCAAGTCATATGTATCCTTTCTACCCTCTCTTTGCCTCTCTCCTTTCTAGTTTTTTTCCATCTTCACCTATACTTACACACACACAGAGGGGGTGGGGAGAGAGGCATAAGGTTATTGTGTAGATTAAAATCTGATGTCCTGTCTAAATGTCGTGTAAACTCTGCTACTCAAACTGTCCCCCTGATATGTCAATAAAGCAGCTTACAGCCAATCGATGAGCAGGGGAGAGGATAGGCCTGGGCTTCCTGCCAGCCAGGAGAGGAGGGGTTAGGAGAGGAAGCAGGGGATTCAGGTGCAAGAAAGATCAGAAGGAAGGAGCAGGAGCCGAGGAAAGCTACAAAGGGCAAATATCTCTGGGATTGCTGGATGTAAGACATAATAACATAGAGGATTAAGAATAGACTTAAGATGTTTAAGATTGTGTTGTAAAGCCTTATAACGAAATGTAAAAGAGTCTCAATTATTTGTGCAATAGCTGGGTTAAAAAATAAGCTAATGGCGGTGGTGGTGGATGCCTTTAATCACAGCACTCAGGAGCAGAGGCAGATGGATCTCTGTGAGTTTGAGGCCAGCCTGGTCTACAAAGTGAGTGTAGCACAGATAAGGCTACACAGAGAAACCCTGTCTGGAAAAAAAAACAAAAAACAAAACAAAAAAGAAAGAAAAGAAAAGAAAAAGAAAGAGAAAAAAAGAAAGAAGCTAAGAGGAACACCGCTTTATAAAAATAACCTCAGCACACATATGCATGTGGACATCACAGGCTAGATCTACATAAGAGAACAAGGACTTTTCATCCTTTTAAGTTTTAGTCACATTGCTTGGTGTTATTCTTTCCAGATCCATTTGTTGTTCTGCATATTTCAGAATTTAATCTTTCTTTACAGCTAAATAAAATCCCACTGCATACACACACCACATCTCCAGGACCCTCCCGTCAGCTGGTAGGCATCTGGCTGCTTCTGTTTCCTGGCCATTGTGACTAGAGCAGCAATGAACACGGAGATGCAGGCATCTGCAGTATGGCGTGCAGTCCTTTAAGCGTATGCCGAGGAGCGGGGCAGCTGCCTCACACAGTTGTTCTACTTTAATTTTTTGGGAAACCTCCTTCAGTGATTAATTTCTATAATGGCTGTGGTGATTTACGTTGCCACCAACAGTGAATAGGGGCTTCTCTTTCCCAGTTTTTCCTCATCAGAATTCTCTCAGCTGATGAGATTCCAAAATGAGGGGTCCCTTTCCATGTCTCCTTTGTTTATTCTGCCTCTCTGCCCTACTTCAGACTGACATGGGCTAAATGGAGGCACTGAAGACACAGCTGGAGGCTGAGGGAGCCACAGAGGCAGCTGTGATCAACATGGCCAGCCAAGATGGCTACCAACTGGCCTCTGCTTACTAACAGCATCTTCACATCATTAGTCCAACGGAAGCGTTCCCATCCTGCATCTGTACCATTCTACATCACAAAAACCCCACAGAAAAAGAGAACAGGCCCCAGTGCTGAAAATCCTGACCTGTTGCTAGTACCTCCATCTTTTCCCTCGCTTCAGCTCATGAGCAGCCCTCCCTTTCTCTGCAACTCTTGAGTTCACACTTAAGCTCTTTAATAAAGCTTCCCAGGCTGGAGAGATGGCTCAGAGGTTAAGAGCACCGACTGCTCTTCCAAAGGTCATGAGTTCAATTCCCAGCAACCACATGGTGGCTCACAACCACCTATAATGAGATCTGGCGCCCTCTTCTGGCTTCCAAGCAGGATATTGTATACATAATAAATAAAGAAATCTTTAAAAAATAAAATAAAATAAAATAAAGCTTCCCAAATCCTTACCTGACGCTTTTCTCTGCTGGTGAACAAGGGTCTGGAAGCACTGGGTTGGGCTGTCAATCACCAGTCAGGTAATAGCTTCCTGCTGCCTCCCCTGAGGTCTAGAGACAAAAACACAGCACCACTTCCTGTATGTTGCATACCAAACTCTTTGCTTCCAAACCCTGACCTCTAACCAGCCCTGTAGTAGCCTCTAAGGTCAGAGAAACCATCTGACCCTTTGCACTAATCCTGAGCACAGAAACCCTTGTGTGCATGTCTGACACAAAGACATGGTTTCGACAGGCCTAGGGAGCCATGTTATAGGTAAGAAACACACGTGTAGAGCAACATTGCACAGTACATGGTAAGTGCCACTTCTGAAAGGCCCATTTAGGAAGGCAGGGCTGAGTTGCAAGCTGAAGTGGGTCTCTTTTCCCTACAGTAGGCCATTCTGTGTCGAGATGCTCTCAACTAGCTTCCGGTCCCCTCCCTTTGGTGTCAGGAAAAGTTTAAGGTGTTGCTCATTTATATATATATATATTTTTTTGTTTTTGTTTTTGTTTTTCGAGACAGGGTTTCTCTGTGTAGCCTTGGCCATCCTGGACTCACTTTGTAAACCAGGCTGGCCTCGAACTCACAGCGATCCGCCTGCCTCTGCCTCCCGAGTGCTGGGATTAAAGGCGTGCGCCACCATGCCCGGCGGCGCTCATTTATATTTATATAACCAGACTTGAACTTTAACACGTTCCAAGCAACACTGAGCAAGCCCAGACCTCATGGAGCCCTTTGCTACTCCAAGTTTCTCTCACTTTTCTGTCACATGCACTCACGTGTCACTCTAATCCACTGGCCATCAGAAGCTGGCCATCAGGAATGTTTCATCAAGGTCACCAAAGGGGTGCCTCAGAGCAGCCTCTTGGAAGCCCCTATGGGATGGAGATGGGGCCTCCCAGAACAGGAGGCTCACAGCAGACTAAGAAAAAGGTTTAGATGAACTGCTTGTCCTGGGCTAAGTGTTCTAAAGCGGACTGCTTCTAGGAGAGCTCGGGAGCATCAGCGGATGCAGAAGCTGGAAAGTTTGAGCAGTGAGCCAAAGCCCACCAGAATACAGAGCATAGCCAGGCTGTTTGCTCCTGCTTCCCACCGCATTCGCGTAGGATCTTGGTGGGTCCATGCAGAGGGGGTTTTGTGTGGAAGATCAGAATGCTGGGGCTCTTCTGACTGAACCTAAATTATCCCTTACTATAGTGTTCTTAAAATTCCCTAAACCTCCACGTGGGGCCCCAAGGGCATTCTGAGAGGGGTTTGGAACACTGGTTCTTTCCAGTTACCAAAGAACCTGGCCTTTACTGAAACACGATGCCAGTTTCCGCCCTTCTGCATACAGTTAACCCAGCCAGAGAATCAACAGGCACTAGGGTAATTATTTTTGGGGAAAAAAAAAAAAAAAAAAGCACTCACCCTTAAGGCTCAGCAGGGGAAATGCTTACTATCAAATGCGTAAGTTCACCCAGAGGTAAAATCAGCTAATTGCCAGCCTTTCTAGGCGATGGAAAGAATCAATGTATACATCACTGGCCTGCTTACAACCCCGTGTTTATAAAACATTTAATGCAGAGCTTTCTCGCCAATTAAGAGTGTAGGATTTATCCATCAGTTTTAATATCTTTGCCTGACTCGCATATACGAGTGATACGAGCCAAAGGGATTAAGGAAAGCATTGGCTACATATCTCTGAAAAACTATCTCACTGGAAATTATCTTGAGGGTAAAAGGAAATGGGATGAGGGCTGGAAAGAGGGATTGGCTGGGTTTCCTCCGCATACAATCGGTCCAAGTTGGAACAAGTTTTGTGTTTGCAGTGCCAAAGCCTGATTATCCGGCCATCACAAGTGGCTCTGCGAGCTACGTCATACGTTCCAGTAAAGCACTCTCTATTCTAGTCGGAGGGGGTCCAAGCCGGCCACTGAGTCATGGGGCAGCAGATGCTACAGGGTTTGCAGTCAGCAGGCCCTCAAAGCAATGGGAAAATTTAGGAGACTCCCTCTCTCAGTTAGGTCTTGGAAGCAATGGAGACCCCATTACCACTTCATTTTCCAGAGGGTGGGAGTTTTATGCATGAACAGCTTTTGAAAGTGGAACGAGGCATTAGCTGTCAGAGAGAACAAATGGCCTGGACTCCTCACAGGAAAGTTTCCAGGAAGGAGATGCCAAGCTCCATGTTTAAAATATTTGGTACATAAGACACAGAATAAAGTGTTGCTATGAGTTTCAAAACTCCTCTTGGATCTTGCAGTTGCTTCATTGGGATCACAGAACGCCAGGTACTGCAGATCTTGAATTTGTACAAGCGAAATGTGGCTGGGGGGTGGTGGCGCACGCCTTTAATCCCAGCACTCGGGAGGCAGAGGCAGAGGCAGGCGGAGCGCTGTGAGATCGAGGCCAGCCTGGTCTACAAAAGTGAGTCCAGCACAGCCAGGACTGTTACACAGAGAAACTCTGTCTCAAAAAACAAACAAACAAAAATAAAATAAAATAAAGTGGCCTGCTTCAGTCAGGACACTGAGCAAGCTTGGAGCCCCAAGACACACATACAGTGGAGCATCCCTTGTATGTCTTTTAAACCAATAGGCCTTCCTTGCCAGAGCTAAGAGTTCCCTCTTTGATTGAATTTGTTTGTGGTGAGGCGTATATGTGTACATATATGTTTATGAGGATGTGCACACATATGTTATGTGGGAGCTAGAGGTCCATGTTAGAGGTCGGCCTTAATCCCTCTTCACCTGATGTTTTGGGACATTGGTCTCTTTCTAAAGCGGAAGCTTACCAGTGCAGTCAGGCTGGCGGGCCAATTAGCTCTAGGGATTCCCCTGCCTCAGCCTCCCAGCTCTGGGATTAACCCCCACGTGCCACCTCCCGTATCTTCTCACATGACATCTAGGTATCCAAACTCAGGTCCGTGAACAATGAGAGCTCTGCTGAGTGAGCCGTCTCCCTGGCCTCCGTCAACTCACCTTTGATCCCGACTCTTCACAGGAGCCCTCACTGTAAATCCCTGGCCTCACGCAGCTGCTTCACAAGCAGGACCAAGTCTCCCACACCCCACCTCTCTTCCTTCTATACCTACACCTAGAGATTTTTGCCACCATGCCCTTAGAGGCAAACTAAAAGCTCAAACTCTGTTCTTTAAGGCTGCAGCTCACAGCACTCCTGAGACAGGCAGCCATATTCTCCCAGACCTGCAGGATGTAGTTCATGCCTCAGTGTGATCCACTGGGGCTTCACCCGTGTGGGCAAGGAGCCCAGAGCTGCAGTGTAGAGGTCTCCTCCACATCTCTCTCTCTCTCTCTCTCTCTCTCTCTCTCTCTCTCTCTCTCTCTCTCTCTCTCTCTCTCTCTCTCTCTCTTAAGGTCCCATTCGCAGCCACAGGGTCTCTGGCTCTAGACTAAGCAGCCTCATAGTCCTGCCCCAGCTGGAGCTAACACCATGGGGCTCACGTGTGAATGGTGAACATATTAACATAATGGCGTGTACCACCATACCTTGCAACTTATAAATCATACCAATTGGGTGGTGTTTTTACTCGTGTCCACAAGAGAGGTTGCTCGGAGCTGTAATAGAGGCAGCAGGACCTACAGATATCTCTTGTGTGTGCCTCAGGAACCACTGGGTCCTTCAGTATAATATTTTTTTAATCATTTTTTATGTTGAATGCAGTGGGATCTGTGCCTTTACTAAACAGCAGCAAATGAGCCTCCACTCAAATTAAGCTGAAGACTAACCCAACAAAAGAAGCTAAGAGCAACTTAAAGTCAGTAAGTTTAAGGTCATTCTCTGCTATGCAGTGAATTTAAAGTTATACTGGGCTACATAAGACCCGATCTTCGCAGAAAAAATGGTAAAGGAATGCCTAAGGATGAGCGATTACCTTCTGAGGACTCACTTAACTCTGTAAGGGCAGGCAGAAATGCTATCTTTTTTATTTTTATTTTTTTTTTAATGTGTATTTATTAGAGTTGGAAGGCACACATGTGGAGGTCAGAGGACAGCCTGCGGCAATCCGTTCTCCTCTTCCAGCCCATAGATTCCAGGGACTGAATTCTGGTTGCCTTGACCCATTGAGCTGTCTCACCAGACTGAGGTGTTTCTCTTAATCACTGTATAGAAAACATTTAACAACTAAATTTCTGCCTAGTCATGTGTGAAACTTGGAGTTATCTGCTTAGAAGCATGAAAAGTATGACTGACGGTTTAAAAAAATAGTCTTTTTCCATCTGGCCTCACCCACTCACTTTTGATTGCTCCTCTGTAGGGTTTAACGGCCAAGGGATGGACTGGAAATGTCTGTGTTGGTGGGAGGTTGCTTGTGTGGCTAGTGATTGGTTTAACCAGGAGCTAAAAGCTCCGTTATCACCAAGTAATGATGTTCTGTCTCCAATATTCCTAAAGGTCGGCTACAGTTCCTGAGCAGCTCGTTCAAGTTCTACCTTGTCTTCCTTCCAAGTCTGAGGGCACTACGGCACATACTGGGATTTCTTGGTCTCCAGACAGGCCAGTCGCTTGTCTGAGACACTTTCTAAGGACAACAGATCTAGCGCGATGGTTCTCAACCTGTGGGGCTCGCCCTCTCAGGGAAGTCACATCAAATATTTACATTGCGATCCACACGTAACATTAGCAAAACCACAGCCAGGAAGTGGCAACAGAACAGCTTTACAGTTCAGAGTCACCACAACAGGAAGAGCCATTAAAATGTCCCAGCATTCGGAAGGCTGAGAACCACTGACCTAGCCAGATAATTAGAGAAGTAGAGTGCCTGAAGGACCCTAGAACCGCACGTAGATGTGGTCCTAAGCGGAGAGCACACTGGAGCAGGGAGACGAGGGAGAAGTTTCTCACTAGAGTGATAATGACTACTCTCCAGCGAGAAAGGCTTTGTTCAGCTTTACCGTTGGCGGATTACAACCCATGATGTGGGAAAGACATGGTATGAGGGGCCTATGGTGGCACTCCAGCTACTTCCACAGTCAGGAAGTAAAGAACAGACAGAAGCAGGGCCTGAATATCAAACACAATACCCACTCCCCGCACCCCAAACCCTGGTGACCCACTTCCTCCAGCAAGGAGGTTCTACCTCCTGAAGGTTCCACGGCCTTCCTAGCCGGGGCCGCTCTCCGGAGCCTGTGAGAGGGAGCGTTTCACATTCAAGCCACACCACTTACAGAGCTGTTGATGAACAC